>NW_027397065.1:5793679-5832023 GCF_003265705.2 Callorhinus ursinus
AAGGAAAGGAAAGGAAAGGAAAGGAAAGGAAAGGAAAGAAAGGAAGGAAGAAAGAAAGAGAAAAAGAAAAAGAGGGAGGAAGAAGGGGGAGGGATGGAGAAAGAGGGGAAGGGAAGAGAGAGAGAAAGAAAGAAAAGAAGAAAGACCCACAGAATTCCTTTTCCTTGAACTGCTGATACGCCAAAACAGGAAGTGAAGAACAAGGGAAGCTTCTGGGTTCACGCTGTGATTTAAGAAAGGAAATAGTTCCCATAGGAAAATCACATACTATTGTGTTTTGGCATTGCATGTTAGGAAACAAAGACACTAGATTTTTTTCTTTTCAAAGAGGCAAATGGGACAGTAAAGTGACACAGCTATAGTTTCTATTCTCTCTAGTCTCTTTATAGAGAAAAGGACTGTGTGGTTTTGTGAACAATCACATATATTTTTATATTATTCTCAGTGGCACTGACATGCATACTTCTAGTTTTTGGATTTAATTTCTGTATTTGTGTCCAAAAATCTCTTTTGAAGATCAGTTCGTTGTTAAACAAGCCTTAGAATAATTTACTAGTTTTGTTGTGAAGGCTGTGGAGTATAATTTGCAAGTTTGGGCATTTGACTGAGTTTTAGAAAAATTTTAGAAAATACAGTTACCAAGTGTAGCTATTTAATCTAGTTGTTTTAAAGGGTTAACTGTGTACAAAAAAAAAAGTCTTTTACTTTATTTTTTTTCATCCGTCATTAACATAGCTGCCATGCTGTGATTTTTTTCCTTTATGACTTTCTTTAAATAGACATACCAAAAGAAATGTTATGTGAGTCAGTCAGTCTAAAGCTTTCTTGCTTGTTCCATAATTAAATAATGCCATTCTTAAAGAGAGAAAAATATCTATTTTAGGAATTTGCTTTTAAAAAAAACACTTTTATTTGAACAAAATGCAATCAATGCAAAAAATGGCAGTTTGAAATTTTATTTTATGGATGATTGTCTCAATTCTTTTTTAATTTTCCTAGTGTAAAAGTGGCTTTTTTATTCAAAAGCCTTACTTCAAAATCCTGAATAAAACATAAACTGTTTTATTTTTCTAACCTCTAAATAAAGATAATATTTAGCATATAGATTATTTTGAGGAGCAAAATGTTAATGATATTAAATTATTTTAATTAAAGTAAAGCAGCTCTCTGAAATAAGGATATTCAAATATCAATTGTTCTGTGCTCCAAATCACCTTTTGTCTTTTCAATTATTTAGTCTGTTTTTTGATAAAAATTAAGAGTTCATGATGATTGACTGGATGCAAAGATCAAATTATTATTCAGCTATTTAATGTAAGAGAAATCCCTGGATAGTACTGAACTTTTAGGTAAGTGACTTGACACTTTTTCATCCTATTTATACTTTAAAAGTTTATTTAAAAATAAATATTTACAACTGTTTCTAAGCAAGAGAAAAACACAAGAAAAAAACAGTGGATAATACTTTAATAGGAAAAGCTGGGCAAGCATTGTTCATGTGGCAGTTACAGATTTGTCCTGATCTTTTCTGTTCTTTATTCAAGCCTGTCTTTTCAAACTCACCCTCACCTAACCTGACCTGCCTGTCTTAGATCACACACAAGAACGATTGTTCAGGAGTGGTTCTGTGTTGATACCTTCACCATTTATTTAGTGAAGGATTAAGGTGGGATAGAAAAAGAGCTGTAATAATCCCCATAATTAAAAAATCAGACTCCATCTCCTTCTTACCACCCCTGGCAGTGTCCTCTAAATAACACAAGCACCTCCCCACTCCCACCCCCCCATCTAGGCTCCCTTTCTTGACTCTTCCAGAAAGTTATAAGAAAAGAATACAAAGGAGGGTATTTAAAAGAGAAAATGAGAAGATGAAGCAGAGCAGAGAATTAAGGCACAAGATGGGAGGATGTCTCTTGAGGAGTTCTTACCCACTTGAAGTGTGGGCAGCAGAATCAGGACAACCGAAAGAATAAAGCCATCTTTATGGCTTTTTCACTATAACTACAGAGATCATCAGGGCTTGGAGTCAGACCACACGGTTTCTAATCCTGGATTTACCACTCTAGCTCTGCAGCCTCTAGCAAATTATCCAACCTCATCTGTAAAATAGGGATAATGATAGTCCAACCTCAGACAGCTATGAGGATGAAATGAGATAATATATAAAGCACCTACCAAAGCACAATTAGTAAATGCTACTACTATTACTGTACCTTCAGTCATCAAGCATTGTACTAGTCACAAAACTATATACCTGAAATCATTGACGATTTCCCTCAAAAGCCTAAACTACAAAAAGAGAGCATGACTCCAAAAGTAAAAGTCTGTCTTTGCACGTTTCAATGGTGACTCCATCTCAAAAGGCCACAATAAACCAACCCAGACATATTGGTAGGAACAAGGTAACCTAAGGTAACAGTGGTAGCCACCTAAAGACAAGGATTCTTATTCTGAGGATCAGGGACATTCCAAAACTCAGGCCTTCAGAAACTTTATGATTTTCTGGGAGAGAAGGGCTTTAGCCTTTAACCAATTTCCAATGATATTCACAATGTTAATAAATTTGCCTGCCATCTTTACTTCAAATAAATTTAAGAAGGAAATTAGCTATGTGACCATATCCAATAGGCAGGCATGAATACCAATTGGTACAAGTCACAGGGCTTCTTTGGCCACAGGCCAGGTTCCCACATTGATTCTGAAGACCCTAGATTTCAGCTAGGGAAGTAAGAACAGATGATCTGCTCTGGTTTGAATAAGTCTGATTTGGTAATGTTTATTTTTCCCTCAAATAACCTTTCTCATCTAAAGGATTTATATGGTTCTCTCTGGCACTAAATGTTCAAATCTACGCTTGAGTTTCCACTGATAAGCCAGCAACTCCAGTACTAAAAGGCTTTTTTTTAACTTTTTTATTGTTATGTTAGTCACCATACATTACATCATTAGTTTTTGATGTAGTGTTCCATGATTCATTGTTTGTGCATAACACCCAGTGCTCCATGCAGAACGTGCCCTCTTTAATACCCATCACCAGGCTAACCCATCCCCCCACCCCCTCCCCTCTAGAACCCTCAGTTTGTTTTTCAGAGTTAAAAGGGCTTTTTATATGTTCCCTTAATAGAGGCATTTTGGCCCCTGTGTTATGAGTACTCACGTAGTATAGGTCTATGGGCCTCAGGCAAAGTCCAGATGCTCCAACCATGAAATAGGCAGTGAGACTTGCCAGTTCCACCACAGGTACAAAGAAGTATAAGGCCAGCTACCCAAAAGCCTGATTTGACAATTTTAAGAAACAGCCAGTATAACTGAATCCATAATTATTACCTAGGATTCAGAGAAGGGCTTCTCCATTTGCCACCTGCTTTTTGATCCTGCAACAATTGTCATATAGTTTTCCAAGCACTTCATCCTGAAGTAAAAGCCAGTCACATCTAAATTTAAATATTTTGTATTACTTGCAAATAGCACCTCAAAAAAATCCTATTTTATAAGCTATTTTATAAGCTATATAAGAATCCCTAGAATCTTTGGTATAATCTCTTAGTCATTTTTCCCCTCTTAAAATAAGGATGTTTTCTTTTTCTTTTATTTTCTTTTTAAAAAACTGAAAAGAAATTAAACTCACTCACACCAAATCAAGTACTATAACCCACGAGATTTAAATAAATTCTGAATTTGACAAAATTCATTTTTACTATTATTAGTGATCATCATGTAGAATGTAACATGAACCCAGTGCTTAGACTAATTAAAACATCTTCTTAAATAAGTTTTTGTGATAATTCACATATTTTTTCTGGTAGCAAGCAATAAAGGTTTTGATTAAAAAGTATTTCCATGCTTGGGGCGCCTGGGTGGCTCAGTCATTAAGCGTCTGCCTTCAGCTCAGGTCATGATCCCAGGGTCCTGGGATTGAGCCCCACATCGGGCTCCCTGCTCATCGGGAAGCCTGCTTCTCCCTCTCCCACTCCCCCTGCTTGTGTTCCCTCTCTCGCTGTCGCTCTCTCTGTGTCAAATAAATAAAATCTTAAAAAAAATTATTTAAAAAAAAGTATTCCCATGCTTTAATATGTTATTAATATTACATATTTGTGTGGATATTTCCTATAATTAACATATATAGACATAAGAGCATTATATTGAATATGTGTGTTTTTAAAATACAAGATAATTCCATTAAAAAGTGAGAGAAATATGTAATATCTGGGCTACGACAAAGCACATGACATATGAAAACTATTTATGGAGCTCCCATTTATATATGAGAAATACAAAGTGAGAGTTAGAGTTGGACTACATCAATCTCAATTTCATTAACTACCTCCAGAATCACAACCTCATCCCTATTTTTCAATTTGGCTTCACTGACCTGAGCTCAGAAATACTGTCTGAAACTGGGGCGTTCTTATAATGAGTTGTTTGTGGGATGTACAATTTATGATAACCAAGTGAATTAGGAAATTTGGATTCTTTAAAAAAAATGATAAAGTTCAGTTCATTCTCTTGTTGCTTGTTTGTTATTTTATTTTTTGTTAATAGTGGTTGACACAGTAAAATCTACACTGCACTTTCACGTTATTTTCTCTTACAAGTCTTCAGCCCCTACCGTTTCGTCTGTTCTGTCAGCTAATTAAACACATAAACCTGTGAGGAAGCTACTGTTAAATCCACCCTGCTCACAAAGATGATTTCTCAATAGGCCTGATGTCGAATGTGTTTGAGGTGCACAGCATAACATCCTCAGGAAGACAAATACGTCTACTCACGAGCTGCCAACTGATATTCATGATTGCTTCAAACTGGACACTGGTATGAGTCACTTACCACAAACATTTGTGGGGGAAAAAAGCTTGGACTTCCCAGAATAGGTGAGATAATCCAATAAAATAACTTATCTCCAAAAGATGTGTTTACAAGTTTTTTAAAGTGAGCATTGGCTTATTAAAAAAATTGAAAAGGTTGTTATGTACAATTGAAACAGAAAATATATATTCAAATCATTTCTTTAACATAAAAATACTTGTTTTTCATGTCTTTCCAAAAACCAGATGTGGTTAGTTCCATGTCCTAACTTTATTAACAATGTCCTTTGTGGCTATGCCATTTAAATCAATTTATCTGTTTTCAGGTGTAATAGTTAAAGTACAATTAGTACATATATAAATATTTACTGTCTGCTACAAATATAATTAATTAGACCTAGTACCCAGAAATTTTTTTTGCATGCTATAACTCACTTTTGATTTCAACAAATGGTACTACACAAACCTGGGTAAACTAAATGCTATTTGACTTACCATTGCTAAATAATTGAATAAAGAGAAGAGCTAGGTAAATGGTGTGGAAAAAATATCTAACATCACTCTTATCAAAATGAAAGTTGCTTTGAAAATGAAACACAATTTCAGCTTTTGTAGCTAGTGCAATCATTTTCTTACCTTTATTTCAGTAAAACACTTTTCCCCTACAATTTACACGTATACACAATTTGCTATGTAACTGTCCTTGTGATGCCTCAATTTCAACAAATGATTTTTTCTTTTAATTATCTAGCTTTATTTTTGGACATAGAACAATTGATTGTACATGTCATTAACCAAGCTCAAAGCACATTTGCATGTATTATTATTACATAATATCATGAATTTGGGAGGTGACTGGGGAGTTAATTACTAGTAGGTAAAATTACTCTTGATATTAATCACAAATCTATCATAGAAAATTACAAGTATACAGTATTGTGTTTTGGATCTTGGGGCATCAGATCTATGGGTTTTTTAATAATAACTTATTTTACTAAATAATACATCCTGAATATGCTTAAATATAGATCGGAAAGCTTTCAGATCTGGGGCATAGAATGAATCTTTCATTTTGTGTGTGTGTGTTGGATACAGTTAAGATACTGTTAAGGGAATATAAGTTTTGAGTTTTCTTTTTCAGTGTCTTGGACATTTGGGAGATGTATTATCCTTTTTCTATTGAAATACCCGTCATGTCTCATGCAGAGTGGTGAACTACACCCTGTAAGATCTCACTCAATACATTCTAGAGGAGTGGTTATTAATGAAAGAAATCACTCCCCAGACATACATATTATGGGACAATCATAAAGAAATAAGGGGGAATTTCCTTGTTTGTAATACATTTCACAGTGAATACTTTCACTGTTAAACAGTCTTACCTTCTGACTTGATTGATTTTTAGGTGATCATGGGATTTTCCCACTTCTATTACTGACCTATATTACCTGGTACATTATGAAAATAAAGTGTGACTTGACCAGAGTCTGTTAATAGAAGCCTAATATCCCAGATGAGCTTTTAGAGACTTGTACCTTAAGTTCACCTGAGGCATTTTTGCAGAATTATAACAATACAGCTAGCAAAGACCTGGATTCCTGGGTGAGTATAAGAAAACTTGCTCTTTCCTAATACTAATGTTCCCACATCTCTCTATCTGCTATTATCCAAGTCTTGGCTCCATCCAAGGAAATGAAAGGAAATAAGACGAGTTAGACATGCCTAGGTGCCTAGAGAAAAGATTCACTTGAGTTCTCACAATATTATGAAGAAATCTTCTAAACTTAACACCCCCAGTGACTCACTTTCTTGAAGAAAATACTTTGTATGACTCCTGTAGTTAAACTCAGCCCACCTTCTAGTTATTCTCACTTGCCTATTTTCCATTGTGGTTCTAATCCCCAATTACTTACGTTTACATCTGTTAATAGAAAACTTCTAATTTCCTAAATTCTCAGTAATTTAACAGTCATTAGAGATTACTCGAGGTTAAGGTAACAGGAAATTCCAAAGATTAGATATAAACTATCACTGTCTAAAGGCAAGCAAAAAATTATCTATTGTGTACATATATATCTTTCCTCAAGAAAATATATTTTACATAATATTTATAATATTTAAGCATTCCCTATATGCAATCACTGAATTACATGCTTTGAATGCATTATTTCATTGAGTCTCATAACAACCCAGTGAGTTAAGAATAACCATTTTTCCCATTTTGCAGAAGAGGAAACTGATAAATTTACCTGTGGATTAATCCCAGTAGGATCATCTGGAGGGCTTTGATGAAATTGGAATCTCTTAGGTACAAGCCAGTTCCCCAGATGATTTTGATACATACTCGGTTAAGAATCACCCATTTAATGGATTATAAATTTAATTGCTTATTATATATCTATAAATATCTTCATACTAATTCAAATACATATTTATAGTGACCTGCATTATCACCACTGAAAGCTGGGTAAATAGTGCTCATCTGGTGATCTTTTAAAGCCAATGCATCATTGCAGATGATCTGATATTCTCCTTGAGAAAAGCAATGATATGAAGACCAATATTTGTTTTATAAGGTTATAGCCATTCTATGAGGCTAGGTAGGGCACAGACATTCCAGGAATGATTCACTCAAGTGAAAAGCCTCTAATCTGTGGCAAGGGCAGAATTTTTTTAACTAAAAAAATAATAAAAAATTAAAAAATTTGTTTGATCTAATTTCCAGGGAACCTCTTATGCTTCAGGTATTGTACTGATTTCAGGAATAAATGTTGATAAGAACAATTCCTGGGAGAAGCAGGTTGAGCCCAGTAGACTCCTTGAGTTGAGGATGACAATAGGGGAAGACCAAGGAGGCTAAATTATGAAGGGCCGAATACCAAAGAGGAAAAAGTTTCACGAGAATTTACTCAAAGGATCTGCAGAGAGCCCCCCCTTGAGTATTAAGTGGAGTACTAATCCCCACTTGCAGGTAAAGAAACTGCCCAAGGTTAAGGAAATACCTGAAAGGATTAGAAGAAGCAATATTCAGCACTCACACAGGGCCAAAAATAGTGCCTGTTCCTACCAGTCAAACTGGAAAGCTTCATAATTCATGAAGCACTGAGTGGAGGCTCCTGCCTCAGTAGTAGGAAATTAAGAGCACTAAGCTTTCTTTAATTATAAATCTTTTTTTTTTTTTTAGAGAGAGAGAGAGTGAGCATGAGCAGGGGAGAGGGGGAGGGGCAGGGGAGAGGGATAGAGAGAATCAGAAGCAAGCTCCAGGCCCAGTGCAGAGCCCAACTCGAGTCTCGATCTCATGACCCCGAGATCATGACCTGAGCCGAAATCAAGAATCCACACTCAACCAACTGAGCCACTCAGGTGCCCCTTTAATTATAAGTCTTAAGCAAGACCCAGAAGGACCAAACTAGTCCCAAGTAACTTAACTGCATGTAATAGCAAAGATCAAGAAAATTTATAGGAATATGAAAACATTCAGCACTCACCAAGGTCAAATTCACAATGTCTAGATCTGATTAAAAATTTCCAGGTATGAAATGATACAAAAATACAGATTTGAAGCAGTACATGCACTCCAATGTTTACAGCAGCATTATCAACAATAGCCAAACTATGGAGAAAGCCCAAATGTCCATCAACTAATGAATGGATAAAGAAGATGTTGTGTATATATACACAGTGGAATATTACCTTGCCATTTGCAATGACATGAATGGAGCTAGAGTGTATTGTTAAGTGATAACTCAGTCAGAGAAAGACAAATACCATATGATCTCACTCATATGTGGAATTTAAGAAGGAAAACAGATGAACATATGGGAGGGTGGGGAAAAGGAGAGAGGGAAACAAACCATAAGAGACTCTTAACAATAGAGAACAAGCTGAGGGTTGATGGGGTAGGGGGGTGGGGGATGGGCTAGATGGGTGATGGGTGTCAAAGAGGGCAGTCGATATGATGAGCACTGGGTGTTGTATGTAAGTGATGAATCACTAAATTCTACTCCTGAAACCAATATTGCACTGTATGTTAACTAAGTGAAATTTAATAAAAAATTAAATAAAAAAAGAAAAATTTAATTAAAAAACTTCCAGGTATGCAAAAAAGTAGGCAAATATCATCCATAGTGAGCAGAAAAATGAATCAATACAAACTGAAAAAGAACTGACACAATGTTAGAGTTACCAGACGAAGACATTGAACATATACCATAACTGTATTCCATGTATTCAAAAGCTAAAGGAAAAATTGAACAAGTTAGTACAGACATGGAAGATACAAAAGAAGACCAAAGTTGAACTTAACAGAGATGACAACTGCAAGTGTACAAAGAAAAACACACTGAATAGAATAACAGCAAATTATACACCATGGAAGGAAAAACTAGTATGCTTAAAGACACAGTAATAGGAAGTGTCCAAACTGAAAAAGAGAAAAAAAAAAGACTAAGAAAATTGAACAGACCATGGGTGGCCTGTGGAAAAAAAATAGAGCACCCTAATAAACATCCAACTGGAGTTCTCAAAGGAGGGGAATGATAAATAATATTAAAAGAAATAATGACTGAAAATGTTCTGAATTTGATGAAAATTATAAGTTAGCAGATTTAAGAAGCTCAATGAACTCCAAGCACAAGAAATGTGAAGAAAATGACACAAAGACACATCATAATCAAACAGCTCAAGATCAGTGATAAAGAACTAGAGAGAAAAGATATATACAAAGGAACAAACAAAGATGACAGATTTCTGTCAGAAACAATTCAAGCAAGAGAATGGAGCTATATCTTTAAAGCACTGAGAAAAAAAACTTTTAATGTCAATCTAGAATTCTACACCTAATGAAACTATCTTTCAAAAACGAAGTAGAATAAAGATTGTTTTCAGATACACAAAAGCTGAAAAAGTTCAGCAGCAGCAGATATGTACTATAAGAAATGTTAAAGGAAGTCTTTCAGACAGAAGGAAGAGTTTTGAGATACAGGAAGCAGAAAACTAATAGAACTACGAAGAATAGACTAATTCAGAATTATAGTCAGAAATTTAAACATCCCTCTGTGAATAACTGTAAAGTGAGTAGACAGGAAGTAAATAAAGATTTAGAAGACTTGAAAAATACTACCAATGAACTTGACCTAATGGATATTTATAAAACACTCCACTCAACAACAGCAGAATATACATTATTTTCAAATGAACACAAAACATTTACCAAGATAGATCATTTTCTATGCCATAAAACAAGTCTCAATGCATTTTAAAGAATTCAAATCAAAGTATATCTCTGACCCCAATGGAATTAATTTAGATATCAACAGCTAAAAGATATCTTTAAAATCTCCAAACATTTGAACACTAAGTAACAAACTTTTAGCGAAACTATGGATGGGCCAAAGAAAACATCAAAAGTAAACCTCAAATAGAAACACACCATATCAAAATTTGTGGGATGCAGCTAAAGCAGTCCACAAATTATAGTCCTTGGGCCAAATCCTGCCCATCAGCTATTTTTGTGAATAAAGTTTTATTGGAACATAGCTACTATAACTTTTTACATATTGTCTATGGTCACTTACGCTAAAATGGTAGAGATGACTAATTGAGTTTGGGACTATAGGGCCTGCAATGGCTAAAATATTTATTATCTGTTTTTTTTTTACCAAAAAAAATTGCTGAATCCTGACTTAGAGGAATTTATAGCATTAAATGTATATATTGGCATAGTCTTGTAGTTCAGAAGTGACTTTTGTCAACATTTTCATCTATGCTATATTGGCCATTGGTCATTTTGTTACAAATATTAAGTTATTTTTACAAAATTGGAATCATAAAATATATATGTATGTATATACATATATATTTTTGAGAGCTATATAGAACTCCATCATATAGATTTATCAAATTTTATTTTTTTAGTTTCTTATTCTTAATTATAACCTCCACTGAGGACAACAATGATCCTTTGATGATGGATTGGAATTGTGATAAAATCAAATGTCATTCAGAGTCAAAAGTGGCAAAGTAGAATAAAAGAACAATCTAGGTAAGCCACTGGACCAAAAATGTATGATTTTTTTCACCCAATTTATAAACTGACTTTGAAAAGAATTCTATTATAGATTGTAATGGATTTGAACTGACATCGCCACAGGTTGCCTAGAACTAAGAAATATGTCACAAATTCTTTTGTATGTGCAACAGTGTGGTGTATCTGAAAGAGCACTAGACTAAGAAAATGTAAATCCAGATTTTATTTCTAATTCTGACAGCATCTACCTGCATGAACCTGGTATCAGAGAGCCACTTTACTAATTGAGAAAATAGTCAATTCAATTCACCACTTCCCAGGATATCTCCTCATCAGAATCTGTTTTGTCAAAGATATCTGGACCACACCCTCCAGATTCTGAATCAATTACTCTAAGGCAGGTGAGTCTCAGGAGTTTCCATCTTTAAAGTCCTTTGTGTTTTTGATGTTTTGTGGCAATAAGTCTGTGAGCAGGCACTGGGGACAACTGGAATAAATAATCTTTAGGATTCTTTTTTTTAATTTTTAAAAAAATTTTATTTTATTATGTTATGTTAGTCACCATACACTACATCACTAGTTTTTGGATTCTTTCTAATTCTAAAGACCTATGATTCTGTAAAGCCAACGAAGAAAAATGAAGATTCCACATCACTTCTCATCAGTTTCTAATGATTACATCTGCAGCTGATTAGACTAAAAGGATTCATTTCAAATTAAGAAATAATTGAAATAATGAAAATAAGAGTCCTTAATATCAAGTAGTTAGTGCACACAGAAATAAATAAAAGAGCATTCCATTGTCCCCAGATCTAAAATTCTTAAGAATATTAACTATTTTCCATTCCTTCCTTTAGGAAAGAAGAAAAAGAAAAAGATGAACTTATTCGGAATTCTGTGTACTTTGCCCTTTAAAACTAGATGGTGTTACTGAAAGTAATAGGGATCCCAGCACATTACAATATATAAATATCAGAACCTGAATATAAATGTGCAGTGCATCTTTGGCCTTTGGGATATTAAAATGCTTGATGAGCCATGGACACACATTAATTTAAAAAAAAAAAAAGGTGGCTTCTCTAAGTTATGTTATGAAACCACCAAGGAAGAACAATGTCTTATTTGATGTTCTCTACAGCACTTAGTATATGTTGAAGTTCAATAGCCATCCAATAAAAAATGTTCATTTATGATCATGAATTAAATTATGCTGAAAGCTAGTACATCAGTGATAGGTAATAATAGGGAAGTAGACATAACTTTGATACCACACAATATTCTATATAGAAACATTCATAAATCTTTTTGTACCTGTTGTTTTTATTTGTAGTTTATGTTACATAATAAACTCATTTACTCTGTAAAATGAGTTTTTACCCTGTTAAAGTGATACATTAAGTTCATGCACAAACTCATTTGTTCATACATTTGACATTTATTTAGTACTCACTATGTACAAAGCACTTCCTGACACATTAAAACAACAACAACAACAACAACAGAAACAATCCTACCCTTTTCTTACAGATTGCCCTCACTTTTTTTTCTTTTCTTCAGTCATTCCAAATGTTTTTACAAAATGTACTTCCCAATCCTTGTCCCACTGGTCATTCTTTTATATATGCTGAGAAACCTCTATGTCCCCAGGTCACACTGCATCACTTTCAATATCTTGACAGTGACCATCACACTTCCATCTCCTTTCCCAAAATAGTTTTATTATCTCCTGCTGCAGGCCTGTCTGTTTTGATCTCCAAGCTAGTCCCCATGGACGTTCACCCTTTCCCTGGTGTCAGGCTTCTCATGAACTGCCATTCTATCATGAACAGCCTTATTTTCCCCAGCATCTTTATTCCTTTTATTCAAGACTCACCTCCCTCAAGAAAACTTCCTCAAATTGGAGATACAAATGCAGTCACACCCACTCTGGGTCTTTCTCCACTCTCACAGACTGGTGTGTCATGTAGCCTTCAGTTAGTGCAATAATGACATGATACAACCAGACTTATTATTATATTGAGAGCCTACTTTATATAGGACATCATCAGAATCTGAAGATATCAAGAGGTAAAACAAAGTCATTGACAAAAAAGTTTAAAATCTATTTGGAGGGTAAGCCAAGGGATGGGTAACAATAATACAGAGCATGAGCTACGTCCAAATGAGCAGGATAAAAGGAAATGAAGAGCAGAGTCAAAATTGACTCAGATACACTGCACTGTACATGCACATGCACACACACATGCACACACCTGTTATTTAGCTGACTGTACCATGTTCTGGTACCTCTGTTTTCACTCAGTAGCAAAACCATTTTTAAAAATTAACTTGCCAATTTAGTGTAACTCAGTCTTTTCTGACTGCACACTAGGTAAATGCTGTTTGGGAAGAGTTACTACTCAGATGCCTCTGTGTTCTCTTCTTTTCATGACTTCCCCAGTCATGTGATATGTGGTCATAGAAAAAGGTTTTGCAATTTCACGGCAGCAGGAGAGGGCCTCATGTTTCCACGTTAATGTCACTGCTGGCTCTCTCTGACCTATCGCTGAGCTCAGCTTCTGGTTTAGAGGACTTGGCCTCTCTCCTGCTGCAATCATCAAGAGCAACCCTGCCCTGGAGTGGGCAATGCTAACAACTCGTTCTGCCAGGCTGGATCATCTTCCTCACTCACTAGACTCACACCTTGACTTGTGATGACACAGCTGACATGGAGACTCATCAAAGGCTTCCTTTTGTCCCCCTCCTTTATGGGGTTCCCTTAAGACTTCTTGAGGTCTTTTCATCCCAGGTGATCGCTTCGTAGGTACACTGAATAAATACCAGATTCCTTTTGCTCATCCTACGGTGTCAGAAATGAACTCCTGGGAAGCAAGTACATCTCATACAGGTCATGAACAGCCAATAGAGGGATGGGGGGGCGGGGGAAGAAAGAGCAGGGGGCTCACCGGGGAGAACTGCAAGGATTTAAGTTTGATTATTGTGGGGTTGGAAGAAGGCAACTACAAGATTCAAGTTGGGGCCATATCATACATGGCCCTGTATTCTCTGCTAAGGGGTTTAGAATTTATCCTAAATACCATTATTTCCCACAAGAAAGTACACTGGCCCACAAGCAAAAGGGGAAATTGAAGCTCGGGGTGGAAATTACAGATCGTTAGTGGTGAGATCAGAGATCAGAGGCTGAAATGACAGAGACAGGGAGATCCCTCGCTCCAGGACAGGACTAAGGCTGCTTTGCTCAGGATTGCATCATCACTACTTGAAACACAGTAGATATTTTTTTTTAGATGTTCTTGAATAAGTGGAATAAATGATGGAAGTTACAAAATTCCATCAAAAGTCCTAAAGAGATTGCTCTTTCAGGCTTTCCCTGGAAAATTGGGCTCCAGATCAGTGAAACAGTGAACTTTCTGGAAATAGGAATAACTTCAGATTCATGTTAAAGAATTATGTCATTTTTAGTGTAAAAAAAGTCACATCCTATAATATTTCAAACTCCTTAATTAAGAACCTGAATGGTTGCAGCACTAAGGACAGAAGGCTTTATTCTGCTGGAACTTTTAGTCCGTTGGGAGACCCTTTGAATTGTTAGCATGTGTAACCCACTAAAGCCACTTCAGAACACAGCTGCTTTGCTCAAGGATGGCAGCAACCCTCTCTCCTCCTAAGTATGATTTTAATTGTGCAACAAGTGGAGCTTTCCAAAATGAGTTTGCAGAGAAGTCCCTCTACTGTCCATTAAGTCATGATATTCTTAGTATCGTTTTCATGCTGAGGGATTACAGGTTGAAACAACCTTATGAAATACTTTGGTTATTTTAGTAACAATACACAGGGTCACCTAATTTCCCTTGAATCTCTTTTGGGGCTTAATCATTAAATTTCATATATAAAAAATATCTAGGGAAAATGTATGCTGAATCTCAGTGTCAACATTTAATCATCGAGGTATCTGAGTCATGGTAGTGAAGTTTATGTCATAAACCCTCCCCAAAATATGCAGAACTCCCTTTCCTTCTGCAACCAAGTGCCTGGTATTTGATATACATCATTTTGTATCACTGTTGCAATGTAGTTATTGTTAACTCCATTTACAAGCAAGGAAGACAGGAAATAGCCTCAGAACGCTTCCATAACCTATCCAAAGTCATTTTTTTAAAAAGCTGGGAAGGCCTACATCACTCTGGTCTTTGGCCCACCTGTAGCAGCCTCTAAGAAAACCCCCACGGTCACTGTTTTAGCAGGTCCACTATCTTGTAGAAATCTATAATTGGCACTTTATTTCTTACTTATTGTTATGAGTACTGCTGTTTTTCTGCTCTGAGCATCTATGTCTATTATTCTATCCTGTTTTACAGATGTAAATATGAAAATGCTTCAAGAATAAGAGAAGATGTGCAGAGGAACAGATTTGGAATGTGCCTTCTTTGTCTTGGGCAGGAGACCAAGAATTTTGGGGTGCAATATTGCATTGGAGTACTTTTCTCTCAGCAAACTTCTGGTGTTTCCCTCAGACGGGAAAGTCTGGTCCAAGTATCAAATGTTGAGATTTTTGTTGTCTCTGTCTTATTGGATCAAAGTGATTCACAATTATAGGTCAATCTTCTCTAAGCCCTTTCAAGTTGTTGCTTTGTGAAAAAAAAAATCCACTAATTTGCAGAGGGTGGAAATAAATAAGCAAAATAGGATTGAAGAAAGGGAATCAGGCTAATAAAGCACACACAAAAAAATCACTCCTTTCAGAGTTGACTTATAAACTTCACTAAATGTTCTCTGCTGGGCTGAACTCCTTACAAAAGCTATTAGATGTGTGGGGGCCAATGGTCTTCCAAATAAAATACACTGAGGGTCCTTTACCCTTACAAAATCTTCTGAGCACAATTACTTTGGGACATTCTCTATCTTAGTTAGAGACCATATGTTTGTCTAGGAAGAAACAGAAAAAAACACTTAAGCTTGAATGGATAATTTATTGGAGAGAACTGGGTACAGACCATAGAGTCTGCTATGGCTCTGACTGGGACAGAAACAGAACATCCATCCAGAACCAGTGTTCTCTCTCCTTTTTTTCTGTTGCTTCCTCACATGGGCCAAATAGAGTCATCACAGGCCTGGCTTTCAGTCACTTTGGAGTTCAGGAATCCATCAGATTCACCAGAGTCCCCCAAATCCATTTCCAAATGCCAGAGAGAAGGAATCTGATTGTCTAGTCCTAGTCCAATCAGCTGCGGGACGCTGGGCAGGGCCAGAACCAGCCACTCAGAGGAGGATGACTCTCCCATCCCGCTGGGGTGTCAGAGCCCTTGCCCTAGACCTGAGGGGCCCTTCCTCCTCCCAGCAGTCTGAGTACATCAAGCACATTTCCTTAGTTAGTGCATTCCGACTACAATATACTATAATTAATTTCCAATACCCAGAGAAACTAGTTTTACCATCATATTTATCCAAATCCCTCACAACCACTACACAGCAAAGGATTGATTTTGGCTTAGTTCTTCAAAAGCTACACAGAACTCTTCAATCGACTCCTACCACCACCACTCATACACCATCTCCCCATCTTCCCTTCCCAGCTGTCACCTCCCCTGCAGCACACATCAGAGATAACTGTAAACACAAAGAACATATTATTGGCCTGATAGCAACAAGGATAATAATACCTCCCTCTAGCTCTCTTCAAAAGGATGTTGTTGACAGCAAATATACTGTTTGTCGAGTACTTTGAGTTTCTCAGAAGACAGTCATTGTATAAATACAAGGTACTATTACTATTATTATTACGTTTAACATTTGGTTAATAGTAAGAAAGTTCTTTTACAGTCCTAGCTGTAAACTATAGCTGTAAATTTTTTCTTTCTGCTTTAAAGCTCTTCCAGACGCTCCGAACAATGATACTAAAGTAACAATTCAAGTACATCACTGTGCCTAATGAATAAAAGCACTCTTGATTAATGGCACTTGTTCAACATCACACTGACAGAAGTATGAAGTGTTAAAAAAAATGGAGTTTCTGCCTACTGTGATTTTTTTCACTATTAAAAAACAGGCATCATCAGAGCTGATTTTTTTTTTTTTTTAGAGCTAGGCTTTTTTTCTATTACCTGTTCGTCTATTCAACTGCTGTTGTATTTTTCATTAGACAAGTACTGTGCTTTTGTCTCATGCTGGTGCTTGCTATCAGAGTGTTACCACTCAAGAGCCTTGCTGCAGGATCTCCTAAGCATCTCTGCAATCAGCAAGCCTACTGCTACCCCAGCACCAGACCTCTGCCCAGGGCGAGAAAGGAGGGTGGGGGAGGGGAGGAGGGCGGGCATTGCTAAAAGGCACACACTGGTCACAGCTGACAAGGAACAGCCAGGTGTTGGGAATATCTATCATGAAGTCATTAGTGAATTGCAGGTGACTAGAGGCATACTTCACAGTGCTGTATCAGAGTTTATGTATTTTACTAACCTTATTTCATGGGGTTGAAGCTATACAGTTTTATGAGCCCCCCAATCCTCTACTAGTTGGAAATAAATTCCTCCTCAGTTATATATCAGAGGATGACATTGGCTGTTGGCCCATCTCTCTGTGCAAATGCTCTGCCTGTATTTCTTCCTTTTCTTTCAGCCTGGGGATACAGTGCAGGGGTGCGGAGGTGGGAGTGTTTCTGCATGACACAAGGGGAAGGAAAAAGCTTGCAGCTCAAGGTGAGGGAGGTGGTGCAACCTGAATGCCAGCTTTAGCCTCTTGTTACATCCCTCTTGTTACATCCCTCTTGTTACATCCTGGTCTTGCAAATTGTTCAGTCCGCTGGTGATTTGAATGGTTAGCACGATTGTCAGCTATCTCTGCACTGCAGCTTTTCTCTCTCCTGGCAGGAATATCTGGGACACAGACTTTACAAACAGTAATAATAACCCTACTTTAGCTTTCACATTTTTGCAGTTGTTACTATGTCATCATGGTAAATGACCATAATTGACCCCACAATGAAATGTTGCCAACATTCATATGAATAGCAACTGCAATGGCACAGGCTAGCAGGCATGTGCTTTGCAAATAAAAATTTTGCTGAATAGCCCAAATCTCAGGTTCGTTTAGGGACCGGGGTATTTCTAGATTATAATAGAAAACGATTTGTTTCTGAAACAGAAGGGTGCTGCATACAGTAACCTAAATAGGAGGTCAGGGGTAAGTAAGTATTAGAGAAAGATTTCCAAGATTTGCAGGAACCCTTGTGTGTCTGGGGGCTGATTTGGATACAGAGTGATGAGTCATGAGACTCCACCTGAGCACAGAGATCATGTAATTCTATTTCTCATCTACAGGGCCCACGCATGCGCACACATGCTCATGCAAAATTCCACCATCTCTACCACTGCAAAGTTAACGTTGACCTTTCCTGACTTTCTCCAGAACTGGCATGCAATAAGGATATACCAAAATAGTGAAGAAAAAAATGACAATGCAAAACACATATCAATTCTCTGACTATAACTGTGTGTGTGTGTGTGTGTGTGTTTAAAGATTTTATTTATTTATTTGTCAGACAGAGAGAGAGAGTTAGAGAGCACAAGCAGGGGGAGTGGCGGGAGGAGGGAGAAGCAGGCTCCTCGCTGAGCAGGGAGCCTGATGCGGGACTCCATCCCAGGACCCTGGGATCATGACCTGAGCCCAAGGCAGCCGCTTAACCAACTGAGTTACCCAGGCGCCCCTGTGTGTTTTACTATTGTGCTCAGAAGTTAATTTTAGCTAAATTAGTCTTGACAATTTTCAGCTGCTTTGGTTTAAAAATTAAGGCCATTTCAAGGTGGTTGTTTCAATAAATGAATAAAATCTATACGCTCCTATTTCCTAAGGAAATTATTTTTCTTCTCAGAATGCTTTTCTGAATTCTTTCTCAAACTGGGCATACTGCCCTAAAATAAAACACAACCCAACACAAGAAGTAAGGACCCTGAAACTTAACCGAGTCCAGTTAGTGACTCACACAAGATTTTGAAATCTGCCCCATAGTCTTAATTCTTCCTCATGTTCCAGAAACAAGTCTCTCTCCAGTTCTGTTCCTCTGCTTAATAAGAAGACCTCTGGGGAGAATAACCAGCACTCTCATATCAATGTTGAGACAGAAATTAAGGAAAATCATGAACTTCACATTATAAACAGAATATAATGGAAATTATTCAGCTATTCCTATGATTTCCATATTAGGGAAATTAAAAAAGAACTTTGGGCAGTTTCTAGCATTTTAGATAAACTAATTACATAAGTATGTTTCTTGTGGCTTCTTGTGACATGAAGTTATCCTCCTGAGGATGACCTAGAACAACCACCAGAATATAACACAATTGCCTTTGGACCACTTCAATCTTCCTAAAAACTCTCCTGTCTCTTAGTTCCCCTATTAACCAATGGCTCCATTTGGTCAGTGACTCCTCAGAGCAAGCAGGTCAAAGAGACCCATAGTATCCACCACTCCTCCCTACCACAAACAGATATGCTCCTTTACTCCCATCTATCACCACAGTCAAAATTCCCTCATTATACTAGTGTGGCAATGCTAGATATTACCAGAAAATGTATTAGTCTCATGCTTTTTTTCCACTGGGCAGTGAAAATGTGTAATTCCCCTAATAAATATTTTCTATTTTTAAAAGTTTAGTAACACAAATGAATCTCTTATATGTTAAATGGGCAGATAGATTTTGTTCAGGGAGAATTTCTCCACAGTACTCCCCTGATTCTGCTCTGGCATGCTAAAAGTCAGCAACTTGGTACCCTATTTCTGAAAAGTTCCCTGATTTGGAATTGAATGTCAAAGCTTGGATTAAAGTATCTTAACTTTCTTAGTTTTACTCTAAGGCAAGTTAAAAACAAACAGAATAAAGGCAGAGGATGTAACTTTTTCTAAATTGTGTTTATTGTTTCTTTCTTTCCCTTATTTTTACCAGAACAGAAGAGAGCGGGGTGAAAACTATGACGTTAAGACAGAATACTATAAGATGAAAGAAGCTGAAGAAGACACAAATAACTGAAAAGATATGCCAATGCTCATGGGTTGGGAGAATTAATATTGTTAAGTACCCCAAGCGATCTGTAAATTCAATAAAATTCCTATCAAAATACCAGTAGCATTTTTCACAAAACTAGAACAAATAATCCTAAAATTTGTATGGAATCACAAAAGACTTCACATAGTCAAAGCAATCCTGACAAAGAACAAAGCTGGAAGTATCACAGTCCCAGATTTCAAGATACACTATAAAGCTATACTAATCAAAACACTATGGCAGTGGCACAAAAATAGACACAAAGATCAATAGAACAGGATAAAGAGCCCAGAAATAAACCCATGCTTGTATGGTCAATTAATCTACAACAAAGTAGGCAAGAATTTATGATGGGGAAAAGACAGTCTCTCCAATAAATAGCTGGGAAAACTGCACAGCTACATGCAAAAGAATGAAGCTGGACCATTTTCTTACACCATACACAAAAATAAATTCAAAATAGATTAAGGACCTAAATGTGAGACCTGAAACTATAAAGCTCCTAAAGGAAAACATAGACAGTAACCTCTTGGACATTGGCCTCAGCACCATATTTATGGATGTATTTACTCAGGCAAGGGAAATAAAAGCAAAAATAAACTGTTGGCACTACACCAAAATAAAAAGCTTTTGCAAAGCAAAGGAAACTATCAACAAAATTAAAAGGCAACATAGTGAATGGGAGAAGATATTACAAATTATATATCTGATAAGGAGTTAATATCCAAAATACAGAAGGAACTTAAACAACTCAACATCAAAACAAAGATATCTGATAAAAAAAAATGGACAGAGGACCTGAATAGACATGTTCCCAGAGAAGACATACAGATGGCCAACAGTCACACGAAAAGATGTTCATCATCACTAATCATCAAAGAAATGCAAATTAAAACTACAATGAGATATCTCCTCATACCAGCTGGAATGGCTAGTATTAAAACAACCAGAAATAACAAGTGTTGGCAAGTATGTGGAGCAAAAGGAACCCTCGGGCACTGTTGGTAGGAATGTAAGTTGGTACAACCATTGTGAAAAACAGTATGGAGTTGTCTCAAAAACTTAAAAATACAAGTGCCATACGATCCAGTAATTCCACTACTGGGTATTTACCCAAAGAAAAACAAAAACACTAATTCAAAATGACATATGCACTTCTATGTTTATTGCAGCACTGTGTACAACAGCCAAGATATAGAAGCAACCTAAGGGTCCACTGATGGATGATGAATAGATAAAGAAGGTGTGGAATATATATATATATAGAGAGAGAGATATAGATATATAAATAATATGTCATTGTATATATGACATATAAAAAAGAATGAAATCTTGGCATTTGTGACAACATAGATGGACCTTGAGGGCAGAATGCTAAGCGAAGTCAGTCAGGCAGAGAAAGACAAATACCATATGATTTCACTTACATGTGGAGTCTAAAAAAATAAAACAAATGAAGAAACAAAAACTCAAGCAAGCTGACTCAAAAATATAGAGAACAAACTGGTGGTTGCCGGAGAGGAGGTAGGTTGGGGGATGGACAAAAATAGGTGAAGGAGATAAAGAGGTAAAACTTTCAGTTATAAAATAAATAAGTCACAGAGATGAAAAGTCCCACATGCAGAATATAGTCAGTGCTATTGTAATAATGTATGGTAACAGGTTGTGACTGTGCCTGTCATGGTTAGTAGTGAGTAATACGTAGAGTTGTCAAGTCAATATAGACAAATATTGTATGTCAATTATACTTCAATAATAAAAAATAATTTAAAAAATAAATAAATAAGAAGGGAGCTAGGAAGAGAGGCAGAAGGGTAGACAACCACTTGCTGGGTTGGGGCTGACTTACTGTTGACCATGCAAAGCCAGGATCATCTCCAACTGGATTAGTCGGCCACTGTGAGCAACAGAGGTGCTCCTCATGCATGGAATCTGCAAGTGGAAAGAAGTATGTGACACTATTGCTTATATTGAAATTTTGAGGTTTGTGGATTCCATTATTAACTCAATTGGGTGTGTTTTTTTTTAAAGCATATTATGTATGTATGTATTTGGTTTCAATACTTCCTTTCACATAAATGAAGTCATACCACATATGTTGTTTTGTAGCTTGCTTTTTCCGCTTAATATATTGTGCATATTTTTACATACCAATATATACAATCGGGTGTAGTTTTGACCAGGAACCTACTAGTCACAAGCATGAACCATCAGTCTCTGTGGTCAGCGCTCATTCCAAGTGGAAAGGAGCCTTCCCTTTCTTCTTATTTGGCATGGGCTACACTGTCCTCCTTCTCTGTGTTCTGAGTCTCCTTCCTTGACTAGTGGTTCTTACTTAATGGATAGGTCACTACATTATTCAAATGTGCAAAGAAAATTAAGCTTTTCATTTTATATGTTTAAAAGATGCTCATTAACCCAAATGACTAATGTACTTTTGAAATGTGTAGTCATTTCCCATAAGTGAGTTAATCTTACTTTTGAATACCCACCCTGTAAGTTATATATGTGAGAAATAGTATCTCTTACTATCTTCCAGCTTAACATTATCTCTCATTTCAAAGTGGTCTATCTGGGGAAACATGCTCAGTCTTTCAGAGGTCTTCTTTTAGGCCTGAATTATCCCAGGGTAGCACTAGGGTATATAGGAGGTAAATTATGTTCCTTTGTGGGGATTGGGGAAGAGGGGAAAAGTAATGGATCTGCAGTTACAGTCCCTTGTTCTGTACCCTGGATCTTGAAAGGATTCTGTTAAGGGGTGGCTTATCCAGGGTAATTTGGTTGAGTCTATAAGGCCCTTTGCCATATCTCTTGAGGCCCATGAAACATCATGTTCCCATGGATGATATTCATGGTTCTATCCATTTGCTTCTGGTCTCTAACACTCTATACTTTGTTACTTCTTCTTTCAAGCCCCACACTCTCCTCACCAAGGCCAGTGGATACTTCTGAATTATCTGCATGCTATGTGCAGCTATGAGAAACCTGGATTGTATCTAATGTCCATTTAAATAAACCTGGCATCTACTATGCCTATGGTTGAAAATGGTTTCGAATAAATGTCTGGCTTCTCCTAAAGCTTTGTACCTTCCCACTGGCCAGTTCTAAGAAAATAGCGGCTAGCATAGATATATATTAAGATTTCTTCATTTCTCTCTGGATGTTCCCACCTCCCCACCTTCACTCAATGTTACTCCCTAGGTTTGGCCTGCAATGGAAAGCCTGGATGCATGTGTCCCACTGAATGCTTTAATTTCTCTCTCTTGTAGTCTCTCCAATTCTCTGTGAGTTAGATTTTCACCATGTAGCAGTATCTTCCCTTACATCATATTCATGGCACGTGGTAAAGCTGGGAGCTCAACAAATTTAGAAAATGCACCCCCCCCCAATGCCCAACAAGGCTTTTCTGGCCTTTAAGATGGTTTTATAACTAGGTACTCAAAAGTTCTACTTCGGTAGAGAAAATGCTGAATGTTGGCTCTTTATTTCTCTTCACATTCTGCCCACTCCATGCCTAATAGTTCTAAATAAAAATCAATGTTTCTGGATGAATAGAAGGAAAATCTTGTATATGAAAATGCAAAAGAGGAAAAGTACAGTGATATTTTAAAACAATACTATCCCTGTTACATATGCTTCACATTTCTAGCTAATGCCTTTTCTGCCATAATTTTAGGTTGCTTTTAGTGGTGGTATTCATACAAAACATGATGAATGAGAATTTCCCCCCAAAACCTCTCTCAGCCACAGTTCCTGACCTAAGTTTTAGAATATAGTTAATGAATTAGAGAAAAACTCAATACCTTTGTCTTGTCACTGGACTGCAAATTCCTAAAATACGGGGACATGTCTTGTTCATACTGAACCCTCAGGATCTAGCATAAACATTAGTCATTGGCTGAAATTAATCCAAATTTTATTAAGTACTTCTGAAAACTGAAGTGAGAGTTCTCTCAAGCCTGATAGTTTTAGATAGTTACTATTTCTATAGTATTCAAAAAGATACATTTTTTATTTCTCTATGTGTTCTGGACCATCTTATTTAGACTCATAGATTTAATACATTTGATACACCAATGATGCACAAATTGCAACTGCAGTCCAGATACCTTCCTTGAACTTAGATTATATATCTGATTGGCTACCTGACCTCTCCACATGATTGTCTAAGACTGGCCAACTGAACCTCCCCTTTCACTCCTGCTCCTCCCACAGTCTTCCCCATCTGTCCTTCTCTCTTCTCAGCTTAGAGAGCTTTTTTTCAAGGTTGGAAACCTTGATTCCTCTTTCTTATACCCCAAATCCAATCCATCAGAAAATTCAAATAACATTCAAAACCCACTCACCAGAATCTAATTACATCTCACCACTGTCATCTTGGTCCAAGGCACCATCATCTCTCACCTGGATTACTGACTTTGCCTCCTAACCAGTCTTCCTGCTCTCAGTGATGTAATATATTCCCAACAGAGCAATTAGAGCACATCCCTTACTCAGAGAAAAGCCTCTATCAAGGTGCCTATAAGGTTCTAAATGAGCTGGCCTCTTGGTTACTTCTCTTACTTTAACCTCTTATTGTTCTGCCCCCTGCTTATTGTTCTCCAGTCTTATTCGCCCCTTGATACATAACCAGAAAGCATGGTGCCATCTCAGGAACTTTGTACTGACTATTACCTTTGCCTGGAGTGGCCTTCCACCAGATATCTGAATGGCCACTCCTTTTCCTCCCTCAGATCTCTGCTTAAGTATCTGTCAGTGAGGCCTTGCCTGACCACTCTAAAATAACACACTGTCCCTGGCATTCCCTATTTCCCCCTCCTGCTTTTTTTCCATGGCATCGATAATCATCAAAATATTTTACTCCTCCATAATTGCTTACTAGGTGTTTCCCCTCCCTGGGAAAGAATCTATACTAGGGCAAAAAATATTTTTATCTTTTTATTCATAAGCTATTTCTCCAACCCCTAGAACAATTCTTGGCACATATTCAGTGTTCAGTGAGGATTTGTTGGGTCGATGGGAGTACGGAAGAATGGATGTAGAGAGAAAGAGAGAGAGGGAGGGGGAGGGGGAGAGAGAGAGAGAGAGAGAGAGAGAGAGAGAGAGCTATCTAAATCTAAATTGTCTCTGACATGAAGACAAGCTGCTTCTCCTGGACCTTGGTTCTTATTTCCTCAAGCAGGACTGTTTATGAGCCAGCAACCCAAACTTCAACTTTGTAAATGATGGTGGAGACCAAGATGAAAGGAATATGAGTCCCTAAACGTTTGTGGAGTACAGCTACCCTGTTGTTCTAAGCTGGCCTGTTACATTAGATATAAATAAACGTCTATTTAAGATTGTTGGATAGGAACATAGCCTTTACTTTAATTAATATGTGTAGTTTTCTGAGGTAAAATGATAGTAGCATTAACTAGGCACATGTAGAATTTTATTTTTAGATTGTTTTTTACAATTATAAAAGAGCAAATCCCCTTATTGCACCTGGGCAGCTCTTTGCCAATCAGATCCCTGCTCTAACCTCCTTCCTCAACTTCCACCCAAGCTAGAAGAAAAGTGATGGTCAAGGTGATATGATCAGTTGTAGGCACAGCAGATGACATAAGACACCTCTAGTACATTCCAGTAATTACCACTATCACTGTTTCACCACTCACTTTCTAGAGCAAAGCTACATATTCCAGTTTTTCCATTAATTGTCATTGTAACTACAAAAAGTGGACTACAGTTTGCCACTCAGCTCTTATAGCACTCACTGTGGATGAATATAAAATATAAAGGATATTTTTGCTTCATTAGCTTTCTCTCTTTTCTCCTCTTGTGCTATGTTGCAAGGAACAACCTGTAATAAGTCGCTCCCACTTTGCTACCAAAAATAAAATCTTCTTTTAAAATTAAATACTTTCATTTCAACTCTGATAATGCCAAATTTGGCACAAAACTATGATAATTTAACAACTTCAACCTCAAAATCTCCCCAAAACATTGGATTCCAAAGAATGTTTAAAATTCAGGCAACATTATCCTAGGGAAAACATTCACATAGTTAGGACAAATTAGGGATTTAGAGCCCACCTTTCCCATCTCTACTGCTAACATCCCACCCCTAATACTTAATCACTCCAGTCCACAACAATCTGTCCTTCCATGACTTTTCATAACTCTTCTCATGAGCATCCTGCATTTGGAACTCAGCATGTGATTATCATTTTAGTTGTTTATCTTTTTGCCTGTAGGTTGTCTCCACATTTAGCTTGTAAGATAGACACTATGGCACATAATCTGATGTAGCTCCAGCTTCTACCACTGCCACTGCCTGAACACAGTGTGCTCAGTAAATATGGGCTGGTGATGATGCATGGAAATACTGGACTCCTCCTGGAGACCAGTGTTTCCAGGAGGCAGGGGTGGGAAAGGAAACTTGAAAGAAAAGGGGAAACCTTTTTCCACTAAACATACATACACACACTTACATATATACATAAATATATTATTTAGTCACTAATAAAAGTTAAGGAGGCCCACAATAGTTTGTTTTTTCTGATGAACCAGTGGTTAAATTTATGCTGCTCCCCTTGGGATAGCTCATGGAATTGTAGTTCTCAATTTAACAGGCAGTACTTGAATATAATGATCTCAAGAGGATCAATATCTAATATCTAACAAGGTATGAGGAGTATTTTATGAGTGTTAGTATATTTAAGGTTCTCATATCTACCTATGTTAAGGCAGGAAATATAATATTTTCCCATGTACTTTGATTATAATTAATTGTCAGGTTTACTGTTGTTAATTAATTTTATTTTTTTATTTACTTTGTCAAAAGTTTATTCTATGGTATTCATCTCTGTGAAAAATATGGCAAATGATAATACCACAGTGTACTTCAAAGAATTTGGAAAGGGCATGTATCAACATGACATTCCTAACAGATGTCATTTTTATGTAAATATCATTGGAGACGCAGAAGTCGAGATAATTCAGAAAAACAAAAAAAGTCTGCAATTAAAAACCCAGTTGAGGAGCATTTTTCCATTTTAGTGTAGTGGCTCAGTGCAGTCTCTTTAAAGTTCTCAGAGAGGCAACATAGCTAATGGGCTAAAGAAATAGACTAGGGGACCAGATTGCCTGGGTTTGAATCCCAGGTCTACCACTTATTAGCTATTAAAACCAGAGGATATCATTTCTCTTTGTTTCTATTCATCCAACTGGGAAAAACTGGAAGAGAATAGCATCTATCTCACAGAGAAGTTCTGAGGATTGAGTAAATAAACACACATAACACATGGAGCTCATGGCCTGACCCATGGTAAGTATTCAAAGGATATTAGCTATTGTTTGGGGATAGCAAGGGTTCTGAATACATCAAGTGCTGAAAATCTCCATTCGACTTTTCATTTTCTGATGAGAGGATGTAAACCAACATTTTTGTCATAATTTAATTCCCTCTTGTCATCTCTGGTGAGTTCCCTTTTAAGAGGAAAATAACCTCAATAAGTAAAAATGCACTGAAAGAAAAAAATCTTCAGGAATTCTTCTTTTTATAAAAGTATTAACCGATGGTTTAAAATATATATCTATACCTAATATTGCACTGAATTACCTACATCTTCACAGTTTTTAAGGAGGCTAAATCCAGGAATAATCCTAGGATTAACTGTCAAACACGAAAATGGTTCTATCTCCTATTGTGACATCATCCCCCCCCTTTCTAGGCATCTATCCTGGCTCCCATTTCCACTGTCTCAGAGTGGAAGAATGTGCACTAAAATGTTAAATGTTAATTTAGTATTAAGTATGGTCTCATTTAATAGAAAACCCATAAAAGGAAAAATGCCAGATTGATTTAGTGGGAATGTACTGCTTCATCCACCTATCACAGACCGCATCTATTTCTATGGCAAGTGCCTCCCCATCCCCCACATTTCCCATGTCCCCTATGATCCTGCCTTCTAATCCAGGAGTTGGCATTTGTCCTTGGTAAGGCCAATATCCCATCCTTAGGATGTTTAAACTTGGGACAGAGAGGCAGAATAGTTTCTCCTGGATTAAAGATGTAAGATATTAAACTTGGGAAGTGTTGATGGTCACATTTACATCATAAGGAGAAAGCTAGCTTACCAGGAGAAAGAAGAATGACACTGATGCACAGAGACCAAAGACATAAAGAGTTCGGGAAACATTAGAGATGCTGATTCTACAAGATTTATTGGGAGGGGCAGTGAAGAAGGGGAATCAAGCAGTTTTCCTGCCCTTCCCACAGCTGTTTTTAGTTCTTGAGAATTCAGAAGACACCTCTTACGTTGCCCTTAAGAATTCCCCTGACCTAACCTCTGTGGCCACCTGTGACCACTGGTTTGATGCAGGCTTCCATCAGCTCTCTGATGGTATACATTGAGACAGCATCTCACAGAAGGTCCAAATTCTGTCCTTATCACACTTCCTACCTAGGGCCTTCTGTGGTGCCACAGTGTGGGAAGCTGTTCCATACTTCTGTATGCACAATATGGAACTCCAAGAGACTTCGTGCTCTTGGAACCACCATCGACCAGTAGAAGCCAATGGATAAAGGCTTTCTTCTTTTGTCCCTGTGTGTATTTCATAAGGGTTTCAGGGAGGTTGAAAACCAGTCACCTGATCCCCTGGTGCAAGTTAGGGTGGTCAAGCTCTTCCTCCAATTGGCTTTTCCTCCTTCTTCGTTTCCTTCCCTCCACCCCATACCCCAGTTCCCTGGCATCATATTCCCTGCTAAATGTAAGGCATCCTTTGTTCAGGCTCTGCTTTTGAGGGAACCCAGGCTAAGATACTTAGGTTTCTTTCGGCAAATTTCCTTTGGGCTAGATTTTAGTCATAACCAATTGTAATGGCTTAAAAAAGAATTCATTTCTAGTCCCAGATAATAACACCCTAACTGTAACTTTGAACAGACTGGCTATTCTATACCTCAGTTTATTCAGCTATAAGACAGTGGAATTGATCTTATTTCTAATATTCCTTTCAACTCTAATATTTCTGGACTTGAAAAAAAAGGTCTCATGTCTCAGAGAAATAAACCTCTAGTGATGGCAGTACAGACACTGGGATAGTCATTTCCTCCTATATTTCTGGTGCCTCAGTGCTCATGTCCCTGGCAACACCATGAAAGATTTATCCCTTGATTCTCACTAGGGGAAACCAGGAAGGAATTGGTGATAGTGACTATATGTGGGAGTGGAGTTTATAAAATTATTTCCCGAGCATATCTGAATCTCTCAAGGTGCTCCAAAAGAATCTTTGGATTACTCTTGGTCTAAAATTAATTATATTTTCATAAATAAAAGGTCAATTCATGAAAAAGGAATTCTGTGAGAATTTCTTGGAAATCTTTTTCATCTGTGAAAATTTGAGTTTCATAGGATTCTGGAAGGTTCCTGCAATTTCTCTTGGTTCCAAGATTATCAAACTTGGGCTTTTGACTTTAGTGCTTTTCACTGACTTCCTTTGACATCACACATCAGATTCTTTCCTCGGGGCGTTCAGTTGTTAAAGTGCACACATTTGTTAAAGTGACTCCTACCTAAGTATCCGAGGTACTCTGTCATCTTTAAACCTCTGTACTGTGAATTAATATCTGACTTTCTTGTCTTTGGTGAGGACTGATTGCTCCTCCAATACTTTCCACTTTGATGTCTCTCCGAAGATATGACCAGGGAAGGTAGAGAGCGCAAAAAATTATACGGTTAAAACAAAACAAGACTACCCTTAAAACTTTTACAAATTTGGTATTGAAGAAAAAATATGGATTAATGGTCTGAAAAAAATCAAAATCACTAGAGATGTCACTAAGTGCAAATTCCTAATATCCCAAGCCGTTTTGAAGAGTGAAAGTATTTGGCACGCAGTAAGAACTGACATGGCAAAATCATATCGAAGAACTGAGGTCAGCAGTAAAGAATATATTTAGCTTCACCTCGTGCACCTGGGCAAAGGAAAGAGGAGATCGTGGAATATTTAATAGTAGGAAAGAGAAAATGACTTTACACTAAAGGATATAGAAGATCAAGAATTTCAGAAAATAATAAATCCCAAATTTCTTGTTTGATTCACCTAAAACCAGAGAGGCTTATAAAACCCTTTCCACTTAGTGGCATTGAGAAGGCAGTGATTTATGGCAAACATTTCTGTGGAGCCCATTTTATTAAAGGAATATTGCATTGCCAAGTTTTGTATGAATTTGCACAGTAGAAAATAAAAACAGAAATGACCAGAAAAATTAAAATGCAGTTGAGAAATGTGTTTGCTTTAGAAATTAAATGAGTAACCACAAAGAGAGACAAAGAAATTTTTGCAAAGCACATGTCAGCTCTGATTTTTTAAAAATGGCTTGGGGATCTAGAAGAAGATCAAAGGAAAATGCAATAGAAGCTGCTGTGCATGAGGCCCATGCTGTCTTTCCCAACGGGCACGCCAGTCACACATCTCAATAAAGCAAGGAGGTATGCAATGAAATCAAAAAGAGGCCAGTCCCTCTTTGATGAGTGTATCCAAAATTTTGCAAACTGAAAAGCATCTAGAAGGAAACTATTTTCATTTCCACATCACTTTAAGTAGTGTCTTTATTAAAACAAAACTTTTCTTTTGAATTACATATAAAAGTGGGGGTAGAGTCCAATCTCTTCACTGGTAGCTTTTGTGAAGTTCTTCCCAGGGCCAACATGGATTGCCAATGGACCTAGTGAAACCTCTGAACTGGAGAGAAGATGGAATCAAAGTGGCTCCAAATCAACTCTGTACCCATTTCTGCCAAGCTAGCATTGCCTCTAAAAATAAGTGTGGGCTTCATCTTCTAGAACGTTACCTTTGTTGTTGTTGTTGCTGTTGATATCTCTACCTCTGTCCCTGCCTTCCTTCTTTCCTTCCTTCCATCCGTCCTTCCTTCTTCCTTCCTCCCTCCCTCTCTCTTTCCCTTTCTTCCTTCCTTCTCTCCCTCCCTCCTTCCTTCTGTACCTCCTTCCCTCCCTCCTTCCTTCCTTCTGTCCTCCCTCCCTTCTGTCCATCTTTCCTTCCTAAGTGTGCTAAGAACATTTAACATGATATCCACCCTCTAAAATTGTAAGTGTACAATATAGCATTGTTAACTATAGGTGCAATGTTGTATAGCAGATCTCTAGAACTTACTTATCTTGTATAACAAACTTTGGGCCCACTGAATAGCAACTCCCTGTTACGTTTTAATAGCTGATGAAAATGGAGAGGCATTTCCTATTGAAATATTTCCTGAAATTATGGGGAAAAGAGAGTGATAATTTCTATATCTAAAAACAAATGAGGATTTAACCATCCCTTGTGGTTATATTCATAACCACAAAAACTAGAAATTAACCAATTATGGGGACTTGATGACTCAGTACTTTTTTTTTCCCATTTGCCTCCCCATGTTCCCATCCAAAACTTTTTCAAATAATCTTTTCCCTTTAAGGAAACAACTGGTGGAATATATCCTGAGATATATCCTGGGCCTTCCTATTTTCTTAGAAAACACTGGGCATTTCCCCTCAGGAGAAAGAATGGTGGGACTGGTGCATCCAATTTAGTGTGACTAATCCTGTGTTCTTTTACTGCTGAGTTTAGTTCCCAAGAAATCCTTTTATGTGTTAGTCTGGAGAAACTGACTATCTCATTCCTCTTGGTGATTGCTCTCTTGATTTCTTGTTGAGTGACACATCAGCTATAAATTGTCCCTCACCAGAAAGGTGATCTTTTAAAACAGGAATTTTCCTTAGAGTTATTCAAATAATTATAGGAAATGTTTAAAAGGTTTTAATAACATTTCAGAGGAGTTTACATCACATACTCTACAAAACAAATGTTCATTCCAAAGGCCAAAATATCAAGCACTAAAATCACAATGACATTCTGGTACTGAACTAAATCCTCTGAGAAACAAGGGAATTGGCTTAGTCTACAGCCCACAAAATTTATCACACTCCAGGGTGTAAAGCAAGGCAAAGAACTTTATTTTCTGTGTTATGTATTTCAGTAAATATGTCTATGTCCCTAAAAGGATATACTTTTAAAGGCCCTAAAGACTTTGAGTTCCCTAAGACTTTGACATTTTGGGATGACTGCAAGTTGCCTATGCAAGCAGAACAAAACCTACATTTTCCACAGAATTTAAAATCCGTTACTTCATCAGTTTCCCAAATTCACCTTAACAGCATTTGTAATAACATGAATAAAGTGAAAATATAGATGGGAATCTATAGATTTTAAATCTATTTATTTATTTATTTATTTAACCAATAGATTTTAATCTAAAATATAGATTTTAAAAAATAAGAAATGACATTCCTCTTGAACACAATTTGATTAAGATAAGCTTTGGGGGTTCTATTTGTCTTAGAGACTCCCCCACCCCTGCTTCAGTGTCAATTCAGAAACCTAGCTGTGAGAAGGGAGATTATTAAATATAAAAGAATCCATCCTGATTTTTCTGAAGCTCCTGCTGTCATCGTTCAGCCACTCAATTTGAATCTTGTCCGACATGGTTCCTGAGAAGCAAGGCGAGAGCTGGTTGGAAAAAATGACCAAGCATTTCAGCCTTTCCCAGCTCTGCTGGGCAACATGTTGAGAACAGCAGCAAGATTCCTCTCTTGCCATTCAGAATCGAGGTGGGACCACCTGGGGTTTCCAGTTTTAGAATATAACTCTTTGGGCAATTAGAAAATCTCTAAGCATCTGTCTCCCCTGGCATTTAGGTAAATTAATAATATTAAGCATTTCTAAAATAAGAAGTGGGTTATAAGATATGCCAATGTACCACAAGCATAATTTGCTCAGTTACCTTTTCCCCAAAGGAGACTTATCAAGGTACAGTCCTACAGCATTAATGCTTATGAGCTCATAGACCTGGAATATCTATTTCCCACAGATTCAAGACAATGAAACTTCATTATCATGCCCCCTTATTTAACTCCAATGCCCAGGACAACGATTTGTTTTAATGTCCCGGTCTAAACCTCCTACAGCAATATTTTTTCACGTAACAGCTTTCATTCACAATGCTAACAGCTCTTGAATTCTCCAGTCAATTTGGTTGTTAGGATCCTCTCTTTTCCTCGATTTCCTAAGCTTTACACCTTGCCATATGCAGTTTAGGTTAAAAAAAAAAAAAGGTACAAATGTTACATGTAGCATTTGGGATATTAGATAATTTCAAAATCAACAGGAGCTTTGCTCTCAAGGTACATATATTTCTTCTGATTTTTCCATAAACAAGAATGAAAGAACCTTTTTAAAGTTTTCAAAAACTCAAGTAAAACTCTTTTTATTTATGATTGATAAGATTTTTGGTTTCTGGAAGAGAGAGTTATTTATTTTTCATCTCAAGACTTTTAAGCTTCCCTGAAAAGTTATGGTTCTTCTACTACCTGGAAGTTATGGAAGACAAAACTTAAAATCCTTTCCTGGTATAGATTAGATAACCTTTATATGTTTAATTTGTGCTACATAGGTGGGACAGTAAAATAGAATGACTTTGAGGTACAAAGTTAGAATGACCTGGATTTCATTCTCAAATCACCACTTATAAGCTATTTGTCCTTGGGAAATGTTTCTCATCTGAAAAATGGGGTAATAATATAACCTAATTCACAAGGTTGCTATGAAGATTAAAGATTTTAACAGGAACTTTTCCATCTCTGAAATTCATTTATCATTTCCCCCTTGCCAATGCAATGATTGTAGGGCCTGTATGGTTTCAGGGTAGATGACCCAAACCTCTGGCATGTGATCTAAACTAAGCAATCAACATATGTACCGCATGGCCACAGACAGTTTCATGGGTGGTTTGAACCAGGGTGAATCTTAGGATTTGAATCTTTCAATTTGCTTTTGTTTAATATATCAGGACAAAAAAAAAACCCTCTTTTCAGCTAGACAAGAAACATAAAGTATGCAGCTTTGGGTACTTTTGGCACACATCTTAGGACCACAAAGAAACTAACAGAAGGACTGAATGGTCAAGCCTTTCCTCATGTCAACCCAACCTCTGGATTCTCCAGTCACATAACTCAGGCTTTGTTTAAGCCTGTTTGAGGAAGGTTTTCTTTTAATTACTGTCTAACCTATATGTTAAACACACATGGGGTATGATTCAATGTGATTTTATGTTTTTTTTTATAATCCCTGGACACATTATTTAGTGGGTGGAAATGTACTGTGTAAAAATTCCAGAAGCCCTGTGATACCTCTGCTCACACTCAAGCAATAGAAAATCCTACAGTCATTGTAAGTAGTCTCACTACAGATATGTGAAGTCTCAAAAGTTCAAGGTATTAAGCAATCCTTCAATTTTTATTCAAAGGGAATCCTTTTCCTTCTCTTCAGCCTCTAATTGGCAAGCCTTCTCCACTCATCTCCTCCTCATCTCATTATCTGCTCTCCTTTATCTCATCAGGGTCACAGGTAATGGGGAGGATAAGATCAGGAAATGAATGGAATGGCTCTTATTTAGCTGGTGGGTGGTAAAATAGTATTCTGGCTTCCCACTTTCTGGACCAGACATATGTTGACTCTTTCTTTTGTGGAGACATCCATGAGCCCTTCAGAAACCCCCACTGGCCCTCTCAGACCACAGCTTCCCTGACTCATGAAAGGCGCATTTTCTTTGGCCACTTTTATCCATTCCTCATCAGCTTCTATTTCACCAAACAGCTATACCACAGAAATTTCACTGTTGGGATTCCCTCATTCTGTGGTCAGAGCTTTATTGACCCTGTTCAAAAAAACTTTCTAATGTTGTAAGATCATCATAAGTATGCAAAAGTTGTAAGAATATAAACTCATATTTGGAAACATTCATCTGCCACTAAGTCTTAATTTCTTTAAAAACTCACAAAGACAGTCAAACATCTGAGCAAGTCTTAGTGGCCTGAAAATTAATTAGGAAAAAATAATCTGAAAAACCATGATTGAGAAAACGGGTAGCTAAAACTAAAAGCAGACCAAACTCCTTAACCATTCATGAAATATGGCAAATCTACTTTCACAGTTCACCCAGATTAGCAAAGCAAAAAACTAAAAAACAGAACCTAATAGCTGCGAATATTCATTTTTTTTACTAGATTATAATTTCAATCTGCTTTTGATGAAATCCCCCAACACCATCCATGGACTGAAGATGGCTACGGACCTCTGTGCTATGCTCTCCCTGACTCCACAAAGCTCCTATTGGACCTGGGCTTTGATTTCTTCTGTAGCTTTACCCTCCCTAGAGACATGCCTTCCTCTGAGCTACTACTTGTATATGTAGTTATGGAATCCGAAGTTATTTTCCCTGAACTTAAGCTGTCATGTACCGCAAAGTACAGTTATCATTCCATTTCAAATTTCTCCAGTCCAACAGCTACAATTTCCAACTATCAGTGTCAATATTTCTTTGTTTCTACTTGGTTATTGGGTTATCCCTAAAATGTATTTTTAACATTATCTCTGGGCACCATGACTTTTTTTTGGACACCAAGCATACGGCATCCTGATTTACATCAATTTTTATCACATGGCTTAATGGCTTTTAGCATGGCACCCAGAAGCTAAAATGTTCTTGGAAGCAGGCACGCATAAGCTAACAGCTCCCTTATTTTGCCAGTCCATTGTGGTATAGAGGCAGAAGCAAGCCAAGTATGGTCAGTTTTTCTAATTACTTGTCATATGAATAAATAACCAATCCCAAGTAAAATATTCATGCCTCTACCTCTCAACTTGGCTAATTTGAAGTTAGGGTAGGGTACAAGGTGTGTATTCAGATTATCCATGGGTGATTCCTTTCTAGTCACAAATCACAAATTTTCCTAGGATTAGGGAGGAAAGGGAACTAAGTGCTAGCTCTCCCCCAGGGACTTTATATTCTTAGAAATACCCTTGCTGAAGTCTTATTATCATCTTGCACTTGGTAGACCACCTAGTACCTCTGTCCCATGGCTCCCATCTGACCAGGAGAAACCTTCTCAGAGAGATATCTGTAAAATACATGGGCCTTCTGAAGCCATCCTTCCCCTTTCCCCTGCTACCCATGCATCAGCATCTATACTCTCTTGGCAGATTTCACAAAGGGCTGCACACCAGGAGAGGGAAAGGTAATGATATGTGTTTGTCTTATGGGTGCACTCACATTTCAAACTTGTCTACAATTCCAATAAATGAAAGGAGTTGTTAAACCATAACAAAAGCTAAATAAAAAGAAACATTAAACTGTAAAATGAATAAAAACTGTCATTAGGTGTAACCTAAACAGTCTGTGTGTGGTTTCTGAGAATGACAAGTAAACAATAAACATTAAATGTTGTCAAGTAGCTTCAACAAAAAGTGTTTCCATGCATGTGCAAATAGGGAGATGTGCTGTAGCCAGCGCCAGATCACAGGAGCTTTGTGTGCAATCACATGGGCATTGAGTAGAAAGCCCTCGACCTGCCAGATTTGCCTTTTTTTTTTTTTCCTCCTTCAGTCAGGTTGACAGGAATTCTCTCTCTCTCATTGAATATCCAGTGTCCCTTTACTCTTTTTTTGACTGCTTACTTAACAAACACTTGAAGAAATTATTGGAAAAACTAGACCCTGTTTAGATTATTGTAGTGGAAGAACTTTTTTAAAACCAAAGAATGCAGCACCAGTATTCACCACGTGTATTCACAATAAAAACGGAACTCTCTATGCTATAATGACAGTACAAAAATAAATACCTCGGTTATTTCTTACTTCCTCCTTTCCATGAATCAGAAGCCCCAAACTCCAATACCCATGACGGCCAGGCAATTTACATAAATGGGTGAGGTGGCTGGGTGTAGTATGGGTGTAGGGGTGCAGAGAGGTGGAGGCTTAGGATAGTGGAGAGCCTACACCTATCCAAAAGGTACATCTATTCTCTAACCTGTAAAATCTGTTCTTCCTAAACAAAACACATCTCCAGCTTCAATTCAGCCCACAGACTAGATGTAGCAGGACATTTTTTATATGGATGCAGTTAAATTAAAATTAATCAGAAGAGCTTAAGAAAGCCAATATTAAACCAACCAGAGTTTTGGTTAAAAGTCCAAGCCAGGTATATCCTAAATGAGATAAAGATCTCCCTCCTTTCCACTTCCCACAAAATAAAGCAAACAGTAATGGATCATAAAATGACTGAGTGTTTAAAAAATAAATAAAAGAGAAAAAATTAATAAAATCACTGAGTGTTTTAACTTCCAAAACCATGTATTTGAACAATTATGTTCTCATCTAGTTGCGATCTTTACAGTAACTTCAACTATAAGTTGTTTCCATGTACTAGTCATTTTGATTTAAAAAAAAAACAGGTCTTTGCAGAGGAAAAAGAAAATAATAATAATCTATATACATGTACTTTAAACATCTGGACTGTAGTAAACTTTCAAACTCATCTCTTAGTGAATGCAATATACATTTGGTCCACGAGGAATCAAATGTGAAATAACGTCTTTGTCAAAAGTTAAGCATCCTGCACTGACTTTAGCTGTTTACACTAATCCTAGCACCCAGGTACCTAACTTCAGTGTTTGGGTCTAAAGATCTAGGTTTTCCAAATGAAGAAGTAGAGAGCTATAATGAGCTAGTTTCCTATAACAGTCACAGGTTATTCATATATATTATCGATTTTCATTTTAATGATTTGGTTGTTATAATGATTCTCTGAAGATGGTTCTTTTTTTACATTGACAAGAAGAACAAGACTCAGGGGAGTTGAAAGACGTGTGGTAGAGAAGGCTCCAAAACTTGCTCTCACCACACAGGTTTTTATTTTCCTTAAACTATACTGATTTCTTAAGTTTGAAGGGAAAATATTGTGCTTATGACAGTTCTTCAATGTATGGATTCCCATTTTCTGTTAATATTATTTATAAATTATAATTGTAGACACTGTCACTGCAGCAAGTTCAGACTCATATAGAAACACTTAGATGTTGTCACATCTTCATGCTCCTTTATTAAATATAAAAATAACACAACTAGTGAGTCAAGAGACATAATTGCTTTCAGTTTCCTTATGCCCCTTTGGCAGATTTTAATCGTTGGTTGTGGGAAAAAGGTAGTAACCACTGAGAAGAAAGGGAAATGGAGGCTGGTGTCCAGCTGGTGAAGTTGCCACAGAAGGGTCTGTGTGGACTGATGGGGAAGAGAAGCTGCCAGTCCCCACCTCCCCAAGAGTTCAGGTGGATAGTACCAAGAGTAACTGCACAATGTTCTGGACTCTTGCAAAATCCACACACTTCAGCTGTTGCCCTAAAAAAAAGCAACCATGCTCATGAGGAACCCAAATAACACCTTTAACTCAGTAGGAGAAATTGTTGCCACTTTATAGACAAAAAAAAATCAGCAAAGAGACCTCCTCAGTGATTTTTGACCTTTACCTCATTTTTCTTCATATTTCTGCCTTTCCCTCCTTCTTCCTGTATTATGCACAAATACCCTGTTTGGTTTCTTTT
>NW_027397065.1:5832123-5896879 GCF_003265705.2 Callorhinus ursinus
TTTTTTTTTTTTTTTTTTTTTGCAATGTGAATTTTAGTTTCATCTATTTCATTGTGCTTAAAATTTTATTTTATTTTTTAAAGATTTTTATTTATTTATTTGAGAGGGAGAGAATGAGAGACAGAGAGCACAAGAGGGAAGAGGGTCAGAGGGAGAAGCAGACTCCCTGCCGAGCAGGGAGCCCGATGCGGGACCTCGATCCTGGGACTCCAGGATCATGACCTGAGCCGAAGGCAGTCACTTAACCAACTGAGCCACCCAGGCGCTCTGTGCTTAAAATTTTAATCTTGCATAGAATAAACTCTCCATTAATATCCTTAGGAGAGATTTTTTCACAGAATCTCTTGAATGAAAAGCATTCCAAATGTCATAAATAGATGCTATTCCTGAGTAGCTAAAACATGGGTTTTGGAGCAACATCAAGTTTGATTCATTGCCTATTTCTGACACTTCCTCTAAGTCCAAACTCTTGCCACTTAGTAGCCATGTGACCTTAGTTATGAAAACTTCCTGTGCGTCCTCTCTAACATGGTGATAATAATAATAAATAATTTTCTGAGCAATTGAAACTTATAAAGCATTTAGAACAATGCCTGACAACACATAGTAAATTGCTATAAAATGTTCGTTATTATTACTCCTAATATCTGTATGACCTTATGCAAGTTTCTCAAACTTCTTAAGATTCTAATTTTTATCTCAAAATTGGAATAAAATAACTTCCTTCATGGGTGTATTGTAAATTCTAACCAATGTGGTCTATGTAAAGCTGAGCTGCTGACAAATGCCTGCATCTAGACACTATGCCAGGTAAGTGATACATTGCCTGTGCAAACCCCAAACCTTGGCCTCTTCATCTTTAAGGCCTTCATAAACACCTCATCTCACCACCCTTCCTTTACACTCATATCTGGGATCTTGTCAACATTTGGAAGAGAGAGGTCTCCAAAGTTTCAGGTTCTAACATCCCCACTCTCTGATCACAGCTTTCTTTGCCCTGCGATTGCTCTCTTTGGTAAAACTCTAACTTTGGATCTAGTTGTTAGCCTTCCTGCCCTCAAACCAAGACAGTCATGTGCTCATGCACAGAGCCACACAATGGCAAAGACTGATGCCAGCAGAAAATTATAATTTCCAACTAATTGGGAACTTAATAGTGGTTGGCAATCTTTTTATCCTCCAGGTCAATGTTCTCTCTTATGCCTTTTGGTGATTTTTCAAATCATCTCCATTTTCCTCAAACATTATTCACTGCTCTTAGATTATAACCTACTTAACAAAGACAGTAGAAGATTCCAAGCAAGAATTCTACCAGTATGAGCACAAGTAATTGAATAGGCACTCAAGTAACTTTCTAGGGAAGGTAATATATCCATTTCCTCCTTCTATACTTGCCAGTTCCTTTCCCAGAGCCTGGAGTCTGGTGTCTGGGCTCCTGCTAGCTCTCAGATATGAACTCTATCCCTTCCTGAAATTGAAGGAAATGCTGTCCCTCATCTAAGAATAAAGAAAGCTAACCTCTTCATCTGGACTCTTACCCCATTTTCCTTCTTTCCTCTCAAGGACTTTGCTCTTCTTGTTTGTTTCTTCTTACTAACTGGCTCCTTCTCAACAGAGTTGAAATAGGTTCCGTTTTCTTTAATATTAACAGAAAAAAAGTCCTTCTTTTGTACATTAAAGATGGCCACAAATTCTGTTCCTCCTCATTCACTGAGACCTGCTAACTCCACTTCATTAGTATATCTTGATTTCAATCCAATCTGCCTATCTTCATTGTAACCATATCTCATCATCTCTTCCTCAGTTATAGACTTGCCGCCAAACTGGTCTTCCTGCTTCCAGATTTGCCTCTCTCAAATACAAACTTTGCCTTCCAATGAAAATAATACTTTCAATAAAAAATATGGCCATATCACTCCCTTTTTTGAATCCTACTAATGACTTCCCATTGCCCAAGAATAAAGACGAAATGTCCATAGCATGTCAAGCCAGGTTTTCCTTCTATGTCCTCTGCTTATTTTACTAGACCTGAACATTGGCAGAACAAAACTATCCATAGCTAAATGTAAAGAAGAGGCTGCATTGAAGAGGATAGGAAAGGTAAAGATGTGGGCGGGAGCTAAGTGGACCCACAGAACTGTTCATGGGAGTGAGGGATGTTGTGGGCATAGGAGGGGAGAGAAACAGACTCTCATACCAGAGAACCTGCACAGGGAAGAGGAATTCCCATAAAATGTGGTTTTGAAAACCAGAGGAGCCAAATTTCATGAGTTCTTACAATCAGCATGGCTTAAAACATGGAACTTTAAAAATCAGCAGGCTCGTGGGAGAGCTGAGAGGGGCAGAGGGAACTGAGTCCATGCTTTTAAAAAGAAAATACAACAGAAGGGCCCATCTTCAATGCAGCCCCAGGGAGGTGGGTGGGAGGGAGCTGGTTTATTGCTGAAAGACAGGACAGACTGTTGATGCACCAGGTGACCTTCCCTTCCCAGATCAGTGTGCCTCTTTGGTTCACAGAATTCAGGACCTAGAGGCATTTACCTGGACTAGGAGAAGAGAAGATGGTAATTCAAGGGAATTACTAGGTGTGGAGAAAGGCTCTTACACATCAGATTTACCCCTTACATGTTGATATCAGTAATATGATGAAAAGAAATTGATAAGGTGACACTAAAATTCTTATGGAAACACAAAGAATCCAGAATAACCAAAACAATCTTGGAAAAGGAAAACAAAGTTGGAAAATTCGAACTACCCAACTTGAAAAGTTAACCCACAGTAATCAAGACAGTGTGGTACTGGTTTAAGGACAGATCAATAGGTAAATGGCATAGAATTTAGAGACCAGAAATAAACCTTCACATATATGGTCAATTGATTTTCCTGAAAAACACTGTCAAAATAGTTCTATAGGGAAAGAACAGTCTTTTCCAACAAATGGTACTGGCACATGAAAAACAAGGAAGTTGGGTCCTTACATAACACCATATTCAAAATATAATTCAAAATAGATTAAAGGTCTAAATATAAGTGCTAAAACAGAACACTCTTAGAAGAAAACATAGGCATATATCTTTATCACCTTGGATTAGGTAATGGTTTTTTACTTATAACACCAACAACACAAGCAACAAAAGAAAAGATAAGTAAATTGGACTTCATCGAAATTAAAAACATTAGTACATCAAAGGACACCATCAAGAAAATGAAAAGACAGCCTAGAGAATGGGAGGAATATTAACAAATCATATGTCTGATAAGGGAATTGAATATAGAATATATAAAGAACTCTTACAACTCAGAAATAAAAAAAAGGATAATCTAATTTAAAAATGAGCAAAAGACTTAAATAGACATTTCTTCACATAAGATATACAAATAGCTAATAAGAACATGAAAAGATTTCAACATTAGTCATCAGAGAAATGCAAACCAAAACCACAAAGCAATACCACTTTGTACCCACTAGGATGGCTATTAAAAAAAAAAATACAGAAGATAAGTGCTGGTGAGGGTGTGAAGAAACTGAAACCTTCATATTCATGGTAATATGAAATGCTACAACATGGGTGGACTTTGAAAATTGTATGCTAAGTAAAAGAAGCCAGACACAAAAGGCTACATATTGTATAATCCCATTTATATGAAATATCCAGAACAGGCAAATCCATAGAGACAGAAAGTAGATTAGTGGTTGCCTAGGGCTGGGAGGAAGGGGGAGTGGAATACCGGGTTTCTTTTTAGGGTGATGAAAATGTTCCAAAATTAGATTGAGGTGATAGTTGCAAAACACTGTGAATGTACTAAAAACTACTGAGTTGCTCATTTTAAAGGGGTGAATTTAATGTCAATTGCAACTTCAGAAAATAAAGAAAGAACAGTATAAAAGAAAAAAAGAGAGAGAGACAGCACAACAAATAACCCTGTGGAAATACAGCATAGGGGCAGCAGTTTGAGGGACATCTGGGTGGCTCAGTCAGTTAAGCATCTGCCTTTGAGTCAGCTCATGATCCCAGGGTACTGGGATTGAGTTCTGCATCGGGCTTCCTGCTCCTCAGAGAGTCTGCTTCTCCCTCTGCCTCTCCTCCCACTCGTTCTCTCAATCTCTCTCTCTCTCTCTCTCTTTCAAATAAATAAAATCTTAAAAAAAAAAAAGTAGTGGCAGTTTGAAAAATGCCTGGGGTATATGGGAGGAAGATGTATTTACTAATCTCAGAGCATGTGCTAGAGGGGCAGGTATTGTTGGGAGACTTCTCCAGGAACAGAGGACTTAGTGGGTACCATTTTATTCCCATGCCCCGGAGCATAAACATAGAGGACACCTGTGGGAACCAGCATGACACCAACACTTGCTATTTAACTTTCCAACAGCAAGCCCTGCTGCCATGTTCTCCTGCAGACACGCCCCCTCCAACCAGGCCTCATCTCTAGGTCCCCTCCCAGAGTAGACCTGCAAATCTTGCTAAAACCACATGTCCCAAGCCCACACACTTCAGAGGATGCACCCCCCTCCAACCCAATCTGCCTCAGTCCCCAGCAGCTGCAGGTCCCCTCCTCCCTGTGAGGGCCTTGCTGACACTGTGAGCCCTGCCCCCATATTCTTCTGCAGTGTGGTGCTACTGCATCTCTGGCAAATGTCTGGTCTGATTCAACTCAAGTTCAAGGTGGCTTCAGACTGGCCTACTGATACCATAGGACAAAGCACTGCCCACAATAGGCAAAGAGTCACTGCAGACAACTGGACCGAAGGCAAATACAGCTCAGCCACAGCAGCAAGGTGCATACAACACACATAGGAGACACCTCTGAAGTGTTAGATTCTGGTGAACAGGGAATATTGCTCTGTAGGCCACTACAGGACCTCTTCTTCATAAGGTCACTACTTTCAAAAGCAGAAGACATAGCTGACTTTTCTTACACATAGAAACAGACACAGAGAGTGAGACAAAATGAGGAGACAGAGGAATACATCCCAAATGAAAGAACAGAACCAAATCACAGCAAGAGACCTAAACAAAACAGAGGTAAGTAATATGCTTGATAAAGAATTTAAAATAATGGTGATAAAGATTCTCACTGGATTGGAAAAAAATAGTAGAGGACCTCATTGAGACCCTCAACAAAGAGATAGAAAACATAAAAAAGAACCAATCAGAGATGAAGAACTCAATAAACGAATTAATTTATTTCCACCAGATAGAACTAATAGTAGACTAGAGGAAGCAGAACATATCAGTTGAGCTGCAAGACAGAGTAATGGAAAGCAATCAAGTTCAACAGGAAAGAGAAAAAAGTAATAAAAAATTAAAATAGACTTAGAGAACTCAGTGACACCATCAAGTGTAATAACATGTGCGTTTTAGGGACCCCAGAAGGAGAAGAGAGAGGGGAAAAAAAGCAGAAAATTACATGAAGAAATAATAGCTGGAAACTTCCTAAATCTGGGAAAAAAACACAAATTCAGATCCAGGAGGCACAGAGACCCCCAACAAAATCAACCCAAAGAGGTCCACACCAAGACACATAATAATTAAAATGGCAAAAAGTAGTAATACAGAATTTTAAAAGCAGCAATAGGGGAAAAAAAACAGTTAAATACAAGGCAAACCCCATAAGGTTATCATTTCATTTTTTCAGCAAAAAATTTGCAGGCGAGAAAGAAATGTCATGATATATTCAAAGTGCCGAAAGAAAAAAACTTGCAGCCAAGAATACTCTATCCAGCAAGGCTATCATTCAGAATAGAAGGAGAAATAGTTTCCCAGACAAACAAAAGTAAAAAGAATTTATCACCACTAAGCCAGCCCTATAAGAACTGTTAAAGGGGACTCTTTAAGTAGAAAGGAAAGACCATGAGTAGGAGTAAGAAAAGTAGGAAATACAAAAGCATTAAAAATAAGTATATCTATAAAAATCAGTCAAGGGATTCACTAAATAAAAGGATGTAAAGTATGACACCATATACCTAACAGGGATTTGGGGGAGAAGAGTAAAGAACGAGTTCAAACTTAAGTGACCATCAGCTTAATATAGATTGCTATATGCAGAAGATGTTATACACAAACCTAATGGTAACCACAAACCCAAAACCAGTAACAGATATGCAAAAAATAAAGAGAAAGGGATCCAAGTATATCACTAAAAAAAGCCAACAAACCATGAGAGAAGAGAGTAAGAGAAGAAGTTACATAGAAAAACTACAAAAACAACCTTATAACAAGTTACAACATGGCAATAAGTACATACCTATCAATAATTACTTTGAATGTAAATGGACTAAACAATGCAATCAAAAGACATAAGGTGATGAAATGGATAAAAAAGCAAGACCCATCTATATGCTGACTACTAGAGACTCCAGACCTAAAGACATATGTAGATTAAACGTGAAGAATGGAAAAGCATTTATCATGCAATTTTAAGTGAATAGAAAGCCAGGGCAGCAATACTTACAACAGACAAAATAGACTTTAAAACAAAGACTATAACAAGAGACAAAGAAGGACACTATATAATTATAAAGGGAACAATCCAACAAGAAGATATAAAAATTGTAAATATTTATGCACCCAACTTGGGAGCACCCAAATATATAACAGAGCTGGTAACAAAGATTAAAAAAAGGTAATTTATAGTAATACAATAATAGTAGGTGACTTCAACACCCCCACTTACATCAGCGGATAGATCATCCAGATAGAAAATCAAGGAAACAGTGGCTTTGAATGACACATTAGACCAGATGGATCCAACAGATATATTCAGAACATTCCATCCTAAAACAGCAGAATACACCTTCTTAAGTGCACATGGAACATTCTCTGGAATAAATCATGTATTAGGCCACAAAACAAGCCTCAACAAATTTAAAAAGATCAAAGTCATTCCATGCATCTTTTCTAACCACCAAGCTATGAAACTTGAAGGGAACCACAAAAAAAAAAAAAAGAAAAGAAAAAGAAAAAAAAATCTGGAAAGAGTGCAAATACATGGAGGTTATGCAACATGCTACTAAACAATGAATGGGTCAACCAAGAAATCAAAGAAGAAATAAAAAAATACATGGATACGATGAAAATGAAAACACAATAGTCTAAAATCTTTGGGATGCAGCAAAAGCTGTTCTAAAAGAGAAACTTATAGCAATATAGGACTACCTCAAGAAGCAAGAAAAATCTCAAATAAACAACCTAACCTTACACTGAAAGGATAGAAAAAGAAGAATAAACAAAATCCAAAAAACAGGAGAAGGAAGGATATGATAAAGATTAAAGCAGAACTAAATGATATAAAAACTAAAAAAAACAATAGAACAGATCAATGAAACCAGGAGGTGGTTCTTTGAAAAGTTCAACAAAATTGATAAAACTTTAGCCAGACTCATAAAAAGAGAGAGAGAACTCAAATAATCAAAATCAGAAAGGAAGAGGAGAAAGAACAACCAACACCACAGAAATACAAAGGATTGTAAGAGTATTATGAAAAATTATATGCCAACAAATTGGACAACCTAGAAGAAATGGATAAATTCCTAGAAACATATAACATCCCAAAATCGAATCAGAAAGAAATAGAAAATTTGAACAAACCAATTATCAGCAATGAAATTGAATGAGTAATCAAAAAACTCCCAACAAACAAAAGTCCAGGACCAGAGGGCTTCACAGGTAAATTCTACCAAAAATTATGAAGACTTAATTACTATTCTTTTTAAACTATTCCCAAAAATAGAAGAGGAAGGAAAACTTTCAAATTCATTCTATGAGGCCAGCATTATCCTGATACCAAAACCAGATAAAGGCACTACAAAAAAAGAGTACAGGTCAGTATCTCTGATGGACATAGATGCAGAAATCCTCAACACAATATTAGCAAACCAAACACTATAATACATTAGAAATCTCATTCACTACAATCAAGTGGGTTTTATTCCCAGGATGCAAGCGTAGTTCAATATCCACAAATCAATCAGTGTGATACAACACATCAACAAAAGAAAGGATAAAAAACCACACAATCGTTTCAACGGATGCAGAAAAAGCATTTGACAAAGTACAACATCCATTCATGATAAAAACTCTCAACAGAGTAGGATTAGAGGAAACATACCTCAACATAATAAAGGCCATATATGAAAAATTCACAGCTACATTATACTCAATGCATAAAAACTGAAAACTTTACCCATAATGTCAGGAACAAGACAAGGATGTACACTCTCACCACTTTTATTCTTTTATTCAACACAGTATTGAAAGTCCTAGCCACAGCAATCAGAAAGAAAAAGGAATAAAAGGCATCCAAATTGGTAAGGAAGAGGTAAAATTCATTATTTGCAGATGACATACTATATACAGAAAACCCTAAAAACCTCACCAAAAATCTACTAGAATTCATAAGTGAATTCAGTAAAGTTGCAGGATACAAAATCAACATACAGAAATCCACTGCATTTCTATACACTAACAATGAAGTAGCAGAAAGAGAAATTAAGAAAACAATCCCATTTACAACCACACCAAAAATAATAAAAAAAATCTAGGGATAAACTAAACCAAAGCGGTGAAAGACCTATACTCTGAAAACTATAAAACATTAATGAAAGAAACTGAAGATGACACCAAAAAATGCAAAGATAATCCATGCTCATGAATTGAAAGAACAAATATTGTTAAAATGTCCAAAGGAATCTACAGATTTAATGCAATCCCTATCAAACTACTGACACCATTTTTCACAGAACTAGAACAAATAATCCTAAAATTTGTATGGAATCACAAAAGACCAAGAATAGCCAAAACAATCTTGAAAAAGAACAGAACTGGAGGTATCACAATCCTACTGTTGTGGGAATGCAAACTAGTGCAGCCGCTGTAAATGAGAGTATGGAGGGGCTTCAAAAAATTAAAAATGTAACTACCATATAATCTAGTAATTCCACCACTGGGTATTTACTAAAGAATACAAAAACACTAATTCAAAAGGATATACCCACCTCTATGTTTCTTGCAGCATTATTTGCAATAGCCAAAATATGGAAGCAGCCCAAGTGCCCATCAACAGATGAATGGAGAAAGAAGGTGTGGTATATATACACAATGGAATATTATGCAGCCATCAAAAGGAATGAGATCTTGCCATTTGCAACAACATGGATGGAACTGGAGGGTGTTATGCTGAGTGAAATAAGTCAATCAGAGAAAGACATGTATCATATGACCTCGCTGATATGAGGAATCTTTAACCTCAGGAAACAAACTGAGGGTTGCTGGAGTGGTGGGGGGTGGGAGGGATGGGGTGGCTGGGTGATAGACATTGGGGAGGGTATGTGCTACGGTGAGCACTGTGAATTGTGTAAGACTGATGAATCATGGATCTGTACTTCTGAAACAAATAATGCAATATATGTTAAGAAAAAAAAAAAGAAGAAGAAGATAGCAGGAGGGGAAGAATGAAGAGGAGGAAGTCGGGGGGGGGAGACGAACCATGAGAGACGATGGACTCTGAAAAACAAACTGAGGGTCCTAGAGGGGAGGGGGTGGGGGGATGGGTTAGCCTGCTGATGGGTATTAAAGATGGCACGTTCTGCGTGGAGCACTGGGTGTTATGCACAAACAATGAATCATGGAACACTACATCAAGAACTAATGATGTAATGTATGGTGATTAACATAACAATAAAAAAGAACTAGCTATCTGGGGCCCTCCCCTGCCTCCATCTAAAAAAAAAAAAAAAAGAGGTTTGACTACAATTAAATGTTTTATAATATAATTATATAAAGTATGTTTTAAAGTCCTTTTTGAACAATACAGAATTAATCTGAAAGGTATCACAGAAATGTGGCCTCTCTGGGTTTAGTTAATGCATCTTTAAAAGTTTGGTTGTGTCAGAACATATCCCAGTTATATTTAAAAGAATCAGTGTCACCAACCTACACTGCTGTGGTTGTTTCAAAGTGCTCTTTCAAGCCAATGGCACTTCCTAAGAGCAAGTATTGATAATAAATGAAAAGAATTACTTACATTTAAATTTTTAAAAGGCATTTTTAGCTTTCAGTATTTCTTAACTATATTCTTTTTGCTTTGCTCTCATGGGAATCTTCCTCAAGAGCAGTGCAATCTTTCACATTATTCAGCTAAATAAAAGGCAAAGTCATGAAATGAAACTTATCGTTGCTCCAGTCTCCTCCACTCTACCATATCTTTGGAGTCAGACCATCCCATCACTAAAAAGAGCACTTGTGTATCAGCACCATGATTCTCCTTTAGCGGATGTATGCAGGACAGAAAGGCCTATTGGTCTTTTGGGTGAACATTCCAGCAATTTTAGGATGGGTGAAGGCTATTTCTTTATATTGTTAAGTGGAAGTACTGTTATGACCTTAGATGTGTTTTCAGGCAAATCTATGTTAGGAAAGCATACAAATATAATTTCAGTCCTTTATAGCTATCTGCACTTGTGTACCCCTTGGAAAGTGGGAGGTTAACACCCAAGATGTACACCCTCCAATGAAGAAACTATACAACAGGAGATTCCAGAAAACCAAAGCACACCTACCATACATAACACGTAATTGTTTCAGGAACTATGATTTACAATGGTACTTGTTTTTCATAATTGTAAGTTTGAAATAATTATATAAAAAATATACAATGTTTTATAATGATTCAAAAAAAAGAAATGAAAACATATGTTTATACAAAAACTTGTATACAAATGTTCATAGTGGCATTATTCATAATAACTGAAAAGTAGAAGCAACCCAAATTTCCATGAACGGTTGAAGGAATGAACAAAATGTGGTATAGCCATTTAATGGAATATTATTAAGCAATAAAAAGAATGAAGTACTGATATATGCTACAATATGATTGAACCTTGAAAGCATTTATGTTAAGTCAAAGAAGCCAAATACAAAAGGCCACATGTGGCAGGATTCCATTTATATGCAATGTCCAGAATAGGCAAATTTATAGAGATAGAGTAGATTAGTGATTGTTTAGAACTGGGATGAGATGATGGGGATTTATGTGATTATACTGGCCCCACCCACACAGTCCAGGGTAATCTACCTATCTCTAGGTCCTTAATTGTAATCACATTTTGCCATGTAATAGAACAGAGTCACAGGTTACAAAGATTAGAATATGGACATCTTTGTGGGGGGACCATTATTCTGCCTACCATCTTGCCAATTCAAGGTTGTATTTTGGAAACTCTTCAATCGGACCCTTAAACTTTAGAATAACTGCATAAATATAATTGACTGCCAAAAGACCTTGTAATATGGAAGGAGAGAGATTCAAAGAATCCTCTGGAGTCAAACAGTTGTCTCTGAGCACCCCCCACTCAACACAGTTCATCAAATATTCTTTTAGGAGTTAACTGAAAACTCCACTCCAGGTTGGTGTGAAACATCATAAAATCACCTCATCCTCTTAATGGGCCTCTGAATTTGCAGAAATGCTCTGGATACAAATATAACCTGAACCAGGTTTCTGTTTCTGAGACTAAGTGTGATGTAATTAAGTAACCTAAAGTTTCCTCTTACTTAAGTATGGGAATTATGGCTCAGGTAGCCATAACTCTAGCTGACAGTGATTAGTCATCCCTACATCAGTGCCCATTATGAGTCCTCTGCAACATTCTATGAATGAGACATATACCAGATAAAATTTTATTGGTTCCTAAACCATATCCTTTATTTTTCAACATTTTTGTTGTAGATGCTGGATATGAGAAGTAGCCAAGGACACTACAAATGTCTTGGAGGGAAAGAGCTCCATGGAGTAGGAATAATGGAATTATTTTCCATTGTTCTTGGAGATTATTCTTTTTTCAACCTGCTTCAGTCATATTTTTTTTGTCAACATGCCTTCATATTATATAAAAGAAGGAAATATTACTGCATGAAAGACAAGTCGAAATTAGTAAAACAAATGCTTTTAAGAAGTTTGGGAGTATAGTGCTTAATAGACACATATGGCTACACTCTTCAGCAATGTTTTGTCTACAGACAAGACTTGAAAATTCCATTTCTGCTCCTTTTTTACCCCACTATTATAACTTTTCATGGTTCACTGGAATTTAGTGTCATTACAGGTAAGCAAACATAGATGTCCTAAAAGTTTATAAACACTGTAAATTACTATGTGATTGGTTGAGAGTATTAATGCTCTACATTATGTTTGTTCTATTCCCCATTAATTCCTTTATTAAGATGAAGTAAGGCAAAGTTGTACTGTGTCATAGTCAACCCACTCTATAAGTAAAAGGAAGGAAATGTCAATGTGCAAGAAGGCATATTTAGTGAACATGAGCAAATGATTAAAGATTTTTTAAGATAAAAGATAGAGGCAATAGGGATGCCTGGGTGTCTCAGTAGGTTAAGCTTCTGACTCTTGATTTCAACTCAGGTCATGATCTCAGGGTTGTGAGATCAAGCCCCATCATCAGGTTCCACACTCACTGGGAGGTCTGCTGGAGATTCTCTCTCTCCTTCTCCCTCTCCTGCTGTCCCTCCCCCTACACTCTCTCTCTCTGTCTTTCAAATAAATTAATTAATTTTTTTAAAGAGATAGAGGCAATAGTATTCTAAAAGGAGATTTGGTCATATTATGAAGAGCCTTGATTACTGGGGTCAGGAATCTAGAGTTTACTTTGTAAATCAGTGATTCCTTAGAATGATTTATTTGAGATCTTAAAAAGTATGGACACTAGCAGAACCAATAATCAGCTGGTATTTAGGGCTGTTCTGTCTTTTTGCAGTCAGTGTCCATGCTGGTTAGTGAGCAAAGTTCTGATTTGTTGGTGTGCTGTCATGTCACTTAATCAAATTCTTGGAATATCAGCCCTCAATGTTTGGTCCCTCCCCCACCCCCAAAAGTCTGTTTCAGTTGGTCTGGGAGAGGCTGGGCATAGGACGTTCTAAAGACTCCCCAGGTGATTCTAATGTGAAGACAGAACTGGGAACCCTGTTGTAAGTTTTCCAATACGTGAGTGACATGATGAATACGTGGCTTTAAAGGAACAATTAATCTTGAATGTATTGAAAGGGTGAAGAAATTAAGACAGGGAAGTTATCCATTGACTAATTTGACAAGTAATTATTATGTGTAGATCTGGGGCATTGAGCTACAGTGTCAATCCAGATGAATAATGGGGAAAGGTAGTGCCAGAAGGAAGGAATGGATGTTGTAGATATTAAGATCAAACAGGCAGCACTATATGGGGTCGGGAAAGGAGAGGACTGAAAGGAGACTCTGGAGTTTGTTTCCTAATAAATGGGAGGAAGAATGTAAGAAAATTAAGAGGCAGAGATAATTTCAAGGACATGATGGATTCAGTTCAAAATACATTAGATATCAGGTAAAGGGAGATCATCCAAGATCATATAACAGGCCTTTGGAGGAGCACTAGTGGGAACTTTGAAGTAATTTTGAAGGCAGAGGTATAAATTTCAGAATCATCCATGTAGAGACAGTAATTAAAACCACTCATGTGAGAGGGGAAGAAGGTATATTGGAGCAAATTATAGCGGAGAACTTCCCTAATTTGGGAAAGGAACAGGCATCAAAATCCAGGAGGCACAGAGAACCCCCCCTCAAAATCAATAAAAATAGGTCAACACCCTGACATCTAATAGTAAAACTCACAAGTCTCAGAGACAAAGAGAAAATCCTGAAAGCAGCTCGGGAGATGAGGTCTGTAACCTACAATGGTAGAAACATAAGATTACCAGGACACCTATCCACAGAGACCTGGCAAGCCAGAGAGGACTGGCATGAAATATTCAGGGCACTAAATGAGAAAAATATTCAGCCAAGAATACCATATCCAGCTAGGCTGTCATTTAAAATAGAAGGAGAGATAAAAATCTTCCAGGACAAACAAAAACTAAAGGAATTTGCAAACACAAAATCAGCCATACAAGAAATATTGAAAGGGGTCCTCTAAGCAAAGAGAGAGCCTAAAAGTAACATAGACCAGAAAGGAACACAGACAATATACAGTAACAATCACCTTACAGGCAATACAATGGCACTAAATTCATATCTTGCAATAGTTACCCTGAGCGTAAATGGGCTAAATGCCCCAAGCAAAAGACACAGGGTATCAGATTGGATAAAGAAACAAGACCCATCGATATGCTGTCTGCAAGAGACTCATTTTAGACCCAAAGACAACTCCAGATTTAAAGTGAGGGGGTGGAAAACATTTTACCATGCTAATGGACATCAAAAGAAAGCTGGGGTGGCAATCCTTACATCAGAAAAATTAGATTTTTTTTGCATTTTATTTTTTATTTTTTTATTAGAGACAGAATTGGCATATAACTCTGTGTAAGTTTAAGGCATACAACATGTTGGTTTGATACATGCCTATGTGATTTCCCCACCCTAGTGTCAGCTAACACCTCTATTACCTCACATAATTCCCATTTATTTTTTTTTTGTGATGAGAACAATTATGATCTATCTCTTAGCAACTTGGAAATTTATAATACAGTATTGTTGACTATATTCCCTATGCTATGCTTTAAATTTCCAGAACTTATTTATCTACTAATAACCAAAGACTATAATAAGAGATGAGGAAGGATACTACATCATACTTAAAGGGTCTATCCAACAAGAAGATCTAACAATTTTAAATATTTATGCCCCTAACATGGGAACAACCAATTATATAAGCCAATTAATAACAAAATCAATGAAACACCTCGACAATAATACAATAATAGTAAGGGACTTTAACACCCCCCCTCACTGAAATGGACAGATCATCTAAGCAAAAGATCAACAGAGAAATAAAAGCTTTAAATGACACACTGGACCAGATGGGCTTCAAAGATATATTCAGAACATTCCATCCCAAAGCAACAGAATACACATTCTTCTCTAGTGCCCATGGAACATTCTCCAGAATAGATCACATTCTGGGTCACTAATCAGGTCTCCACTGGTATCAAAAGACTGGGATCATTCCCTGCATATTTTCAGACCACAATGCTTTGAAACTCAAACTCAATCACAAGAGGAAAGTTGGAAAGAACTCAAATACTTGGAGAGTGAACAGGTCAACCAGGAAATTAAAGAAGAATTAAAAAAATTCATGGAAACAAATGAAAATGAAAACACAGCTGTTCAAAATCTTTGGGATGCAGCAAAAGTGGTCCTAAGAGGAAAGTATATAGTAATACAAGCCTTTCTCAAGAAACAGGAAAGTTCTCAAATACACAACCTAACCCTACACCTAAAGGAGCTGGAGAAAAAACAACAAATAAAGCTTAAGCCCAGCAGGAGAAGGAAAATAATAAAGATCAGAGCAGAAATCAATGAAATAGAAACCAAAAGAACAGTAGAACAGAGCGATGAAACTAGGAGCTGGTTCTTTGAAAGAATTAATAAGATTGATAAACCCCTGGCCAGACCTGTCAAAAAGAAAAGAGAAAGGACCCAAATAAATAAAATCATGAATGAAAGAGATCACAACTAACACCAAAGAAATACAAACAATTATGAGCAACTATATGCCAGCAAATTAGACAATCTGGAAGAAATGGGTGCCTTCCTAGGACATATAAACTACCAAAACTGAACCAGGAAGAAACAGAAAACCTGAACAGACCCATAACCAGCAAGGAAATTGAAGCAGTCATCAAAAATGTCCCAACAAGAGCCCAGGGCCAGAGGGCTTCCCAGGGGAATTCTACCAAACATTTAAAGAAAAATTAATACTTACTCTTCCGAAACTGTTCCAAAAAATAGTATGGAAGGAAAACTTCCAAACTCATTTTATGAGGCCAGCATTACCTTAATCCCAAAACCAAAGACCCCATAAAAAAGGAGAATTACAGACCAATATCCTTGATGAACATGGATGCAAAAATTCTCACCAAAATACTAGCCAATAGGATCCAACAGTACATTAAAAGGATTATTCACCATGACCAAGTGGGATTTACCCCACACTGCAAGGTTGGTTCAACATCCGCAAATCAATCAATGTGATACGATACATTAATAAAAGAAAGAACAAGAACCATATGATCCTCTCAATAGATGCAGAAAAAGCATTTGACAAAGTACAGCATTCTTTCTTGATTAAAACTTTTCACAGTGTAGGGATAGAGGGTAAATACCTCAATATCATAAAAGCCATCTATGAAAAACCCACAGTATCATTCTCAATGGGGAAAAACTGAGATCTTTTCCCCTAAGGTCAGGAACATGGCAGGGATGTCCACTATCAACACTGCTATTCAACACAGTACTAGAAGTTCTAGCCTCAGCAATCAGACAACAAAAAGAAATAAAAGGCATCCAAATCAGCAAAGAAAAAGTGAAACTCTCACTCTTTGCAGATGATATGATACTTTATGTGGAAAACCCAAAAGACTCCACCCCAAAACTGCTAGAACTCAGAAAGGAATTCAACAAAGTGACAGGATATAAAATCAATGCACAGGAACCCGTGGCATTTCTATACACCACCAACGAGACAGAAGAAAGAGAAATTAAGGAGTCGATCCCATTTACAACTGCACTCAAAACCATAAGATACCTAGGAATAAATCTAACCAAAGAGACAAAGGATCTGTACTCAGAAAACTATAGAATACCCATGAAAAAAATTGAGGAAGACACAAAGAAATGGAAAAACGTTCCATGCTCATGGATTGGAAGAACAAATATTGTGAAAATGTCTATGTTACCTAGAGTAATCTACACATTTAATGCAATCCTTATCAAAATACCATACACTTTTTTCAAAGGAATGGAACAAATAATCCTAAAATTTGTATGGAACCAGAAAAGACACCGAATAGCCAGAAGAATGTTGAAAAAGAAAAGCAAAGCTGGTGGCATCACAATACCAGACTTCAAGCTGTATTACAAAGCTGTAATCATCAAGACAGTATGGTACTGGCACAAAAACAGACACATAGATCACTGGAACAGAATAGAGAGCCCAGAAATGGACCCTCTACTCTATGGTCAACTCATCTTCAACAAAGCAGGAAAGAATGTCCAATGGAAAAAAGATAGTCTCTTCAACAAATGGTGTTGGGAAATTGGACAGCCACATGCAGAAGAATGAAACTGGACCATTTCCTTACACCACACACAAATAGAATGGATCAAAGACCTAAATACGAGACAGAAATCCATCAAAATCCTTGAGGAGAACACAGGCAGCAACTCTTTGACCTCAGCCACAGCAACTTCTTCCTAGAAACATCACCAAAGGCAAGGGAAGCAAGGGCAAAAATGAACTACTGGGACTTCAACAAGATAAAAAGCTTTTGCACAGCAAAGGAAACAGTCAACAAAACCAAAAGACAACTGACAGAATGGGAGAAGATATTTGCAAATGACATATCAGATAAAGGGCTAGTATCCAAGATCTATAAAGAACTTATTAAACTCAACACCCAAAGAACACATAATCCAGTCAAGAAATGGGCAGAAGACATGAACAGACATTTCTCCAAAGAAGACATCCAAATGGCCAACAAACACATGAAAAAGTGTTCAACATCGCTCAGCATCAGTGAAATCCAAATCAAAACCTCAATGAGATACCACCTCACACCCGTCAGAATGGCTAAAATTAACAAGTCAGGAAACGACAGATGTTGGTGAGGATGCAGAGAAAGGGGAACCCTCCCACACTGTTGGTGGGAATGCAAGCTGGTGTAGCCACTCTGGAAAACAGTATGGAGGTTCCTCAAAATTTGAAAATATAGCTACCCTATAACCCAGCAATTTCACTTCTATGTATTTACCCCAAAGATACAAATGTAGTGATCCGAAGTGGTATGTGCACCCCGATGTTTATAGCAGCAATGTCCACAATAGCCAAACTATGGAAAGAGCCTATATGTCCATCAACAGATGAATGGATAAAGAAGATGTGGTATATATATATATACACCATGGGATATTATGCAGCCATCAAAAAAAAAATGAAATCTTGCCATTTGCAAAGATGTAGATGGAACTAGAGGGTATTATGCTAAGTGAAATAAGTCAATCAGAGAAAGACAGGTATCATATGATCACACTGATATGAGGAATTCTTAATCTCAGGAAACAAACTGTGGGTTGCTGGAGTGGTGGGAGTGGGAGAGATGGAGTGGCTGGGTGATAGACATTGGGGAGAGTATTGCTATGGTGAGCGCTATGAATTGTGTAAGACTGATGAATCACAGACCTGTACTTCTGAAACAAATAATACATTATATGTTAAAAAAAAAAAGAGAGAGAGAGAGAGAGAAGAGAGTAGGAAGGGAAAAATGAAGGGGAGAAATCGGAGGGGGAGACGAACCATGAAGGACTATGGACTCTGAGAAACAAACTGAGGGTTCTGGAGGGGAGGGGGGTGGGGGGATGGGTTTGCCTGGTGATGGGTATCAAAGAGGGCATGTATTGAATGGAGCACTGGGTGTTATACGCAAACAATGAATCATGGAACACTACATCAAAAACTAATGATGTAATGTATAGTGATTAACATAACATAATAAAATAAAATTAAAAAATAGAAGAAAAATAAAAAAATAAAAGAAGACGTGGTGTATATATACACAATGGAATATTATGCAGTCATCAAAAAAATGAAACCTTGCCATTTGCAATGACATGGGTGGAACTAGAGGGTATTATGCTAAGCAAAATAAATCAATCAGAGAAAGACAAGTATCATATGATCTCACTGATATGAAGGATTTGAGAAATAAGACAGGGGATCATAGGGGAAGGGAAGGAAAAATGAAACAAGACAAAACCAGAGAGGGAGACAAAAAATAAGAGACTCTTAATCTCAGGAAACAAACTGAAGGTCGCTGGAGTGGAGGGTGAGTGGAGGGTGGGTAGGAGGGATGGGGTGGCTGGGTGATGGACATTGGGGGGGTGTGCTATGGTGAGTACTGTGAATTGTGTAAGACTGTTGACTCACAGACCTGTACCCCTGAAACAAATAATAGATTATATGTTAATAAAAATAAATAAATAAATAAATAATAAAATAAAAAATAAAACCACTCATGTGACTGAGATGAAATATGATGAGTTATAAAGAAAATAAAATGGAGGGCTAAGTACTAAGTTTTGGAAAAGGAATAAGGGAAGACACAAGCAGAGAACCTAGATAGGGTAGAGTCAAGGAAATTAAGAAAAGGAAGATTTTTACATGTTGAGAGAAATCAACAAAAATTCAACTGAGGAAGCCACTGAACATTCCTACAAAGAGCCCCAAATTTATTTCAAAACTCTTATAGTGGCATCAGAGGTCAAGCATCTACATGGGATCTGTACTGAAATTAAATATACACATAGGACCATGAAAGACTAGTTTCTATTATTTAGCTTTACTGGCCTCAAAATGATTCTGCCTATAATTCAGTTCTTCTTGGTTAAATATACACTAAGTTGACAAGACAGCGAAGGATGACTAGTGGGTGACAAGTGAAATTTGGACAAATTTAATATAAATGTAATTGGCATAAACTGTGAATATCCAAGAAATAAGAACACTAAGAATATGACAACTAGTTTGGCATCAAAATTCAAGATTAAAATCACTGTTTTTCATCAAGGGCTAAAGGCCCAACATTATATCTAAAGTGCTGAGTTCCAAATGATAATAGGGTTTTCTAATAGTGCTCACTCACAGAAATTGGGCAACAATTTAATTGCCTATCTAATTTCTAACTCCACCTAGACTAACAAGTCTGTAGACTGAACCCCTCTGGATAATCCCTTTCTCAACTTAATCCATGGTATGGTAGATCTAAGTTCCTCTGGAAAGAGCGCCAAAAGACAGAGGTTCTGGCACTATTCTGTCTTAACATATTGTGGGATTCTTTGTGTCCAGTTTCCTTGCATGTAAATGTATTTTAAATATGCAAAGCAAACTGGAAAATGACTTAGAGAAAGGGCCATCTTTTTCATTTAGCTCATGAAAATCTATCTTGACTTTGGTGGTTATAGTTTTTTATCTTTATCTCCAAAATTTTTCAGTATTGCATTCCTCTTAATTTTTTTTAAGTTATTGTTACTAGTTTTGTAGAGGGGACTGAAAGGAAAGACATTAAGTGACTATATTAAATCCTATTCAATAGAATTTATTGAGCACTTACTTTAGGCTCAGCTCCACAAGAGACATAAAAGAAATACCTGCGCCTGTCCTTGATAAGCTATCCATATATTTGGAGGAGAGTAAATCAATATGTAAGCAAGTATTAATTTACAAAATAAATCAGTGATGATTAAGGACCCCAAAATAGCAAATATAATAAGAGATACAGTTCACAAAAAAACACACAAAATCAGTAAGCCCAAAGCATTCTTGAAAGGCATCAGGGAGAATTTGGTCCTGACTCTGAATGAGTAGGTTTTGAGTAAAAAGGAGAGGGAAAGGCACAGAAGAGAAGGAGAACCAAATAAGTAAAGGTATAGAGGCTGAAAAGGGCGAGGAGAATTTGGAGCAGACCATTCCAGAAGGATGATCTAATCCCTGCCCCAGAGATTTCCATGCTAGTTAGCTTTCTGGTTCTTGACTACTTCCATTTTTGACCTTATAAAGAATTTTAAGTGGGCAGAAGACCATGAGTTGAGAGTCAGAGAAGGAAAGGAGCATAACTTGCACTGTACTTTAGCAGGACATCCTTTACCTACTTCAGCATTTATACAGGGTTGTTCTCACCAGACACTAGGCGTGATTCTAGGAGCATTCACATATGAACTTATTTATTTTTTAAAAAGATTTTACTTATTTATCTGACAGAGAGAGACACAGCAAGAGAGGGAACACAAGCAGGGGGACTAGAAGAGGGAGAAGCAGGCTTCCCGCAGAGCAGGGAGCCCGATGCGGGGCTCGATCCCAGAACCCCGGGATCATGACCTGAGCCGAAGCCAGACGCTTAACGACTTAGCCACCCAGGTGCCCCCACATATGAACTCATTTAATCTTCATTACAACCACATGATATAGTCACTATTTTAATTTCCATTTTACAGAGAGGAAAACAGAGGCAAACAGAGATTAAGTAACTTGTGTGAGGTGACAGAACTCGGTAACGGATGGGGCTGAAATTTGAACTCAGATATTCTGGCTTCAGAACACTGACTCTCATGTAGAACTGGGATGTGTGGGGTGGGGTCATATTTGAGCGGGCTTTGGAACACAAATGTAGGCGTTTGTATTTCACTCCAAGAGCAGAGGGAAATCCATGAAGGTTTTGACATTTGAATAACATGATAAAATTCATCTGGCACTGATGCAGAATTCACTGTAGAGGGGATACTGCTGCCATATTATTTTTCTCTCTTTTTTCTAATGTGCAGTTTCAAATGCGCTGTGTAGTTGACAGACGTGAATCTGGCCCACAGTGATGGTTTAGCAGGGGTACTCTAGCTTTTGAGCGACACTTGTCTCCATTTTCCAATGTTTTAAGTTAAACCATGGAAACATAACACAAGTGCAAGGTAGTGATTAGTCAAGTTTACTTTTTCTGTACGGCTTAAAGCACCCACACTAAAGCGACTTTGAAAGGAATCTTGCCACTAGTCTGTCTGCCTGACCTCTTCTCGGCTTACACGAAATGTTGTTTTTCCCCAGCTGCCAATGCCTTTTCAAGCTGAGCTTGCATGCTACACTTCCATGAGGCCATGTGGGCAACTGATCAGGAAAGGTCTTGGTGCAGCCAATTAAAAATTGTTCAACAAACATAAAAATTCAAGCACTCTAAAACTAAAATCAAATCCCTGGTGGGTTGTTGATAGACTTGTTATTAAAGGTTTGCCAAGTTTTAATAAGACTGATAACAAGAAACCGCAAATCTCTTCAAACTATTCTGTAAACATTTGGATAGGACTGAAATTAAGAATACGGAGTACATGCATTTCACTGATCTGTTCTTTTTAGCCGGCTTTCATGTTACAAAATCAGCAACATATGTCAGCAGATCCAATTGACCTTCAAGCCAGAGCTTGAATATCTTAGGTGTATGTCATCTCATCTCTGGCTTTGATCTGCTGTAAGAAAGAGAAATATAATTATTAGCACATTGTTCTGTGCAGCTGACAGAGCATCTGGTATTTTAGAAATGCTTTTGAGATGCCTAAATTGATCTGAAAGTCAGTTATAAGGAAGCTTGGAAAAGATGCAACATCTTTACAGCATTAGTAATTAAGAGAAATCAGAAGCAAGTTTGATCAGCACAAAGTTATAGCTGAAAATAAGATACCTAAGCAAGATTAAGGAAAGAATTAATTTTTAAAAAATGATAGCACATAAGTCTCCCTAAGAATGATTAGTCAACTATCTTCCTGATATAGACAATTTAATTACATATCCTTATTGCAGCACCAGCATCCACCTGACTATGGTGACTGAATTTCCATCACAGACTATTATGTCTGAGTTTCCATTATAAACAGTCATTTCTGAGGTTTAAAATCTCAGTCATTTCAAATTGCTTCAGATTTTGACTTGGCATATGGGCTGTTAGTCCAGCTGCCATTATGCAAAAGAAAAAAAAAAGTATCTGAAGTCTTTCAAGACAGTTCTGAATAAAAAATAAAAGTATACAATTTTCATGCTTCTTTCCTCAATCTCTAGTCCAAAAGAAATGTGCACAGAGTTAGTCTAAAAATGTTTCAATACTGGTTTTGATCCAAATGAATGAAAAATATCTCTATTCATTTGAATGGGAATTACTGTCATAACAAATATTTGAAAGGGGAGAGGAAGTGCAATGTTCTTTCAAAAGAGAAGACAAAACTACCTGTAAAATGTCTAGTTAGAAATGCTGGTTTTCATGCACTCCTGAGCATTGGAATAGTTTCTAGTTTATTTCTAATAATTCCATAGATAATTTTGCATACATTTTCTGAAATTTTAGCAGTAAATTTTAAAATTTTGCACTAAATTTAAAATGCTGGAATCTTACATATGTTTCATCCCTTATGTAATCTTTTTCACTGATAGTGTACTTATTGACAAATTGAGGCACACTTTTGATTTGGTGATTCTTAAAGACCACTTATTTTTTCTTATGAAAATAATGCCAAGTGCCAATATCATAGTACTATTCACCTTGCTCAGTAAAGGTGAATAATGAAAATTAAGTATTTTATATTTGTGGTTGAGAAAGAATTTTTTTTTGGTCAACTGTTGGTTGTGTATTTGTATATTACCCACATTATGACATATATAAGGTAAACACTTAATTCTCTTATGGCCGCTGTCTGCCTTTCTTTCCCCTGGTATGACTGATGTGTTTATAGGAAATACAAAGTAATACTGAAACTGATTCTCATTTTTCAAGAAAACTTCCACATGTAAACTTGTAAGGGTTTTTAAAACTGGATAATCTCTGATGTTGACTTAGGTCCTCTACATTCTATACTGTGAATGCATATATCATTTAAACTATAGCACTTTAACCTTGAGGATATTATTCGTGTCGTGAGGCAAACAACATGCAGTGGCAGCCATTGAACTGTTAAATTAAGAAGTCCAAAAACTTGAAAAAATTATGCAAAACTAAGGAGTTAATGCTGGTTCCAAATGTAGCCTTTGGGAAATGTGAAGTGTAGCTTTTATGAACTCATAAGAGGTAAAACTAAGTTAACCTCAGAGTTTCCCTTGCATTCTATAATATCAAATGAGTTGATGCACACTCATCAACAAAATTTCCAAGCTCAATCAATCTTTGGAGGGAAGGGTTCCTCACCTAATTACCTATCTACCCCCACTCCACTCCTGCCCCCTACTTACCCATATTTATACACATAAGTGGAGTGACAGAGGATCAGAAAAAAAATTTGTGAAGAAGCCCATACAGAATCAGTGATATTCTGAAATTCAGTATTTGTGGGGTAGATGTTTGAGATGGTAAGAAGAGGTGTGAGTTGTGGCCTCCACTCTCTGTAAGTTATAATTTAAAAATTTAGAATATATAGCCCAGACTAATGCATGGGTTGGTATATATTACAGATGCTCTTGGGCACCCTGGATCCTATTTGACAGTACAAATAGCCATGCTTTTCATAGACCATGACTATCTCCTGTGTTCAACCACATTTACTGAATATTTACTATTTTTCAAAGGCCAGATATACATACACAGATGTATAAAATAGGGTCCTCACCCTCAAGTCATTAGCAAGTCAAAAATTGGTCAGGGTAAAGGTTGGAATGAGGTGTTCCAAGGGATTAAATTTCCCCGACACCGCTTGGGGAGGCTTGGGGGGGTGATTTTTTTAACCTGCATTCTGTATCATTCATGGTTTATTGTAGGGGGCAAAAATAAACAGCAAATACAAAGAGCAACTTTTGGAAATCTGGTGGCACTTTTATCATTACTAAACATGTGATCATTCTTGAGTAATTTGAAACAGAAGTGGAAATTAGGCTTGCTGACATCTGTCTGAGAGAACTGCCCAAAAAGGGAAGGAGAGGGCTGGGAGAAAAAGACATATTTGATAGAAAAATAGTAGACTCTATTTTCTAAACTAATACAAATCATTTATCTGCCATACACTATTTTCACGTAAACTTCTCTAAATCAGCATGGATAATCAGACACAAGATTTGTATATTTTATTTCAAAGTACATTTATTTCTTTAAAGTACATATTGTAATTACAATCTTAATACCCCAACAAAGTATATCCAATCTAATTTTTTAAAATATTGTAAAGACTTCTATAATAAAAGCATTTATTATAGTCAGATCCTCAAAGCTAAAGTACAGGGACTATCTAGTGAATTAAAAGATATTTGGGGAAGTCTATTTGGCTGTCTATATAACCCCAATTCAACATAAACATGCTAAGATTGTTAGACCCACAAAAAACAAAAAAAAATTGCTGAGGTCATTCCCATTTGACAATTATTTGCCAGGTTTACACAGATGACTTCTTCAAGCTCCTTTTGACACAACTTTTTCATAAATATGGTGATCTTCTAACTCCAGTATTCGCATGAATTGTTCTCTTTGCACACATCACAATTTCAGTATGGAAATTCAACTGTTTATTAAAAGAAAGGGCAACCAAATTTCAGAGAGCCATTTTAAAATAAATGATTGACCCCACACTATGTTAACATTTAGTATATTTTGTATTGCTTGAAAGAAGATATACAGTATTTTTTTTCATTTTCCTTCCAATTTAGTGAGTTTCTTTAAGCTCTTGGCTTTAAGGAAGAGAAATATCCAAGCTCTTTTCCCACCAAAGGAACCTAAATGATGAGTGTGGTACCAAGAACTGATGAAATCAAGTTGCCAAAGTGATGAGTTGAATGAAAGGAAGAAGAAGAAAAGGAATGTTTTAGCCGCCACCTCTGTCCCACATCATGCCAGCGTGCTCATGTGTCAGCACATCATATTTAACTCAAACCTTTGAGATGAGGTATATTTCCCCTCGTGAGTCTCAGATAAGGAAGCTGAGACTCAGGTCAAAATCTACCCAAAGTCACACAGTTAAAACAAAACAAAACAAACAAAAAACCCAGGATCAAAATCCTGGATAGACCTCAGTTGGAATTCGCCTAAGCACAACCTGAAGCAAGGTGATTCTGAATCTGAGAGCTTGGAAACTAAAGTGATGGTTATACATCATAAAGGGAGGCAATTTTGGTTTGAAAAAGGACATCTGGCCAAAGCAAACAACAAAGAAGCTGCTGAAGGGTCCTCACAATTATTTTCTAGAGAATAAAAACAGAGTCTATACCTATTTTGCCATTCAAATTCCTCACATCCCTTACTTTCACCAGCTGCAAACTTAGGGATGGTTTTGCAAACTGCCTCAAAGCAGTCTTAAAAATAGATGTATCTGATTGGCTCCTTGGAGTATTTATAGTGTTCTACTGTTATCTGATGATGTCAGGTTCACTAGAGTTTTGTTGGATTTGCTTCCATGGAGACAATCTCTAAAAGTCCTCAGTTCTAAAAATGAACTTCTCTTTAAAAATGTGGATCACTTACCCACCATTTCACCACCCCTAATCCAAAGGTTTATTTGGTTCAGTCCCCATTTTGCACACTGAGTATACTTGAACCCCAAACTCCTACCAATTCTTTCTCTGAGGAGATTTCTACTAAATTGTCTAGAAAATTCTGTAGAAATAAAGGGCCAGAGAAAGGAACTGACCAGTTCTTTATCCTCCAATAATGTAACAAGATTGACAATAGCAGACTGTAAGTGATAGTTCTATCAATGGGATCCAGGATAGAGTTACCTGGCTAGCTTGAAGTCTCTGACTTTTAATAAAGGAAAACACCAACATTTCACACGAGATGAGACTTTAAGTATCGTTTGGGTATATTTTGCAAAATTCCCCTTACTAAGGTGCAATTATGGTGTATATACTTGAATGACTAGGCATTTAATCCAATAACAAATTACTAGCTTTATAAAATTGTGTGGCCCCTTTATATGTGAAGAAATTGCTAAGTTGCGAATAATATTATCATGTATCTGTTGGGCTCATGTGAGTTCCTCTCAAACCAGAAAAGATCCCAATTATTAACCTAAGATTAATCCCATTCTTTCTACCCAGTGCACGTTGTAATGCCCATGGATGCGTGTCATAGCTGCCATCTTAGATAAAATGTTCCTTCTGAACAACGCCCAAATATGCCTAAAATTGCAGACGACAGTTGTGAGCTTTTTTGCCTGCTTATCTGTCTGCCTTCGACGTGACCCTAAATTAGGCCTCAGAAGGTATAGTGTTTAATACAGATTCCGGGCACAATATACCTTCTCACAATTAGTTGAAAGTGCTGTTTTGTAATTAAAGGGTGAAGTGGGGCATGATGAACATATGGAAAAGGAGACCCTTAATAAGTGATGGAGCCTTCAAAAGAAATTGCTAATTAGTATGCATTTGATGTGCACTATACCAATTTTAAGACTTTGCCTTGAATAAATTGCTATGTTGGGTGTTCGAAGGAGTGGTGAGATTAGCATTTACAAAGGGGGCAATTTTCTGTCTTCTTGACTCTGTTAAATGGAGGAAATAACTTCCAAGACTGGAGCAGTAGTTAGCCCATCAATCATTCTCACAGCTGGAAACTGGGGATCCCAAATGCAGAGATCAGTTAATCCGTCAGCTAATAAGTTCATAGTGGCACCATATGGCGCAGGGCCACTCCACACTGGGACAAGGACAGAACTGTTTACATAGGCATGCTGCTTTCTCAGGTAGCTCCCTGCTGACAGAACCCTTTGTTCTGAAGGATCAATTTACTTTGCACAGTAAATTGACTGAATTGGTCAGTTCAGAGCATATAATTGTTGGCTAATCCTGTGGAATCATGTCCCATCCTTGTGAGAGGGACAAAGAGGTGCTGCCCATGGCCTGGTCTAGGGCATCATCCTGGGGCTATTCTCACCGGACAGGCTGGACATTGATTAAAGGACCAGTGGATGGTAGATAGGTAGTGAGCATTGACTTCAAATGCCAAAAGAAAGAGAAACCCTGCCATGCTCAGAAGGACTTTTCTGACTGTCTTTACTCAACTGGTATCACAACTTAACTTGGAATAAAAACAGTCCATCCAAGCAATTCAGGTGCAGACCCTTTTTCAAATACTCACCTGGAAGAATGAAAGGTACTCCTCCATCTCCAAATCTAATAAGCAACTGTACTCATGCTCGGTTCTAAATTTACCTTTTATTTAAGGAAAAAAAAAAAGGAAAGGAACTAAGAAAGAAAAAGAAGCTCAAGAGATACATTCGAAACAGCATGGAAACTGCAAGTGAAGTGAGAAACACATTTCTTAGGCATCGTGCAAAAGTGGCAGAGGCATCCACTGTTACGCCTGTGTATGGGAAAATGCATCAGGGCTTTTCAGAGCAAACGAGAGCAGAACCTTCCCATCCCTGTACATTGGTATGAACCCTGTTGCTTTGTTCTATGGATGTGTTTGATCTGACTTTGTTTTATCCCTCTCACGTAAAAAAATAAAAGAAGAATAAATAAAATGAAAAAATTCCACCAATAGAGATAAATGTTGGACATAGTTCCCTCCAACTAAAGGTTTTCTTCAATAGCTAGTGTCAATAGAATCATTTCACATCAATGGTTTGAAAAGAGAATTGTGTTCAATAGGAACTGAAGCCATTTGGAGTTGCTGAGAAGACATTTGCTTATTAAATGTCTGAACAGTAATGAACTTTATACAACCACACCAAGAGTTTCCACCAATTAGGGAGCTATAGATTTCTTTGCTTATTTTATTGAGAATTCTGAGAGAAGTATAGCCAGGAAGATTCCAGCAAGCTTTTGGTTAGATATGTGTGATCTTAGAGGTTATCTCAGTTTTTCTCTTCTTTAAAGCAATTTATAGAAAGGAGCATATTGATGTAGTTTACCATAAAAAAATCTAAAATTAACAATTCACAAATATCACCAGTATATCTTCCGAAATTCCTATGTATCTGCAATGTTTCTCCTCTCACAGAATTTTTCATCTATTACTACATCCACAGTATTCAGCATTCTGCAGTATTTTTAAAAAAATGCAAAACCAAGAAGCATTTGTATATTTTATTTTAGGAACTGCCATAATGAGAATAAGATAAAATATAAATAATGCTGTAGAAGCGCTTTTAAGTTAAACTTGTGAAATTCAGCGGGGGGGGAGCAGAAAATGTAAATTGTATAAAGAAAACATCTAAGCAGGAGTCTTATGTGAAAGCAGGCACTTTGCCAAAAGAACTCTTTTTAGAGAGCAAAAGGCCCTTTGTGATTTTTTGGTAAAATTTTCTCTCTTGAATGTTGTTATGAAATTGGATTCTCCCTCTCCATAGATTGCATATGAGGCAAGCTTAAATCCTTTCTAAGTCATTCATGTGCCAATTTTACATTTATTTAAATAAAATTTGCCCAAGTGCACACTCTGAAGTCGACTTGAATTCCCAGGCCCTGAACTACCAAGATCAAATCCATCCCCTTTGCCCAATCCTGAATCTCAACATGCTCCACCCCACCCCCATCTTAGCATTTACCAGCCTGCAGAGGTAATACCAAAGCTCTGGCATTCAAAACTAAAAGATAGGACTCAGTCATTGAAATATATGTTTTATTTTGCCTATTCATGGCATACTGTATAATTACAATTAAGTAAGCTTTATAGATTTAATAACTTTTAATCTTCAATGATCTTTAAGTTTAGGAGTAGGTTTTAAAATGTTATAATAATTATATTTCACCAAAATATATTTCACCACCCATTTCTTTATATTATGTATACTCATGCCTTTCCTCTGCTGTTTAGACTATAGTAGTTACACTGGAAATCTCTGAAATTTTTTATAAATGGAGGATGCTCTTCACAGTTAGTGGCAATATGTCTTAACTTTTAAGAGTGATTCTGAATTCATTGTCTCAGAATCTTGACACAAAATCTTCCATGTTTAACCTTTTTATTTTTTAAATTAGCAAAAAATAAGAAACCAAGGGGAAATATAGGCTTTTTCTCCCCTTTGTTACTGCTGACCTTCTCCTCCCTGGGCCTTTCTCAGTGAAGACAAAGAAAACTTCTCTCCTGTCTCATTATAGTATGTCCCCTTACAGGCTCTATCTCTTAAATACATCATTAGATGTGTTTTCTTTCTTCTATAGTTTCAGATTAAAGAAATGCCTGTTCAAGGGCTTTAGAAATTTGCTGTTTTTCAGAACTAGCTTTGGGTACATGGGTTGGTCAGTAGAGTTCTTCATAGACTAAGACAAGGTAAAGGTTCAGACTTTGGGCAATTTCTCCTTAGAGTGGCAGCAATTTCTCTATCTACCCATTTTCAATTTTAAACTTAAATTAATATTTCCCTTCCTTACTTTATCTCCTTAGTGATGATCCCTATTTTTCATATTATACGTTTTGCTTCCTGATGTTTTGTATTTTGTTCCCTCCCCCTAATGTAAGCCACACGAGGGTAAAGATTTTTATCTTTTCTGTTCACTTCTGTGTCCTTGTAATCTGAATAGCACCTAGCACATAGGAGGCCCTCAAAGAATACTGTCAAATGAATGAATGAAAGAACCTATAATATTATTTGAAATCTTGGAACAAATTTTACTATGCACAAATGGAATCAAATATGCTCATTTTCCCCAATGAAATAAATTATTTAAAAAAAAACTATTTCAAGTCTTTTTGCAGATTTGCTTTACTATCAATCTTATAAATGTTTATTTTTCAAATTGTGGATTATCTGTGACTTCTAGGCACTGCTATGGGTAAGAATGAAAACAGGAGGAGTAGGAAAAGGTGATATCCTTTCTTTTGCTACTTGTTTGATGTTTTAAGTAAAGATTTGATATAATACAAAAACAACTAAAGCGTAACAATAGGGTTTGGACATATCCACACATTTAATTTCTTCCATTTAACAGTCTCTGTTTCTGTGACTATAAATTGCTAGAAACTGATACTTTGTTTGGTAGAGAAACTTAAGGTTTTAAATACCCAACTTTTAATAAGGACCAGGTACCAAATTTATTACAGTTACATATAATAGGTTACACAAAATCCCTTTATTCTGTAAGTCTGTATTCTATCCACTGGTGTGCTAAAGCTAGCTCTTACAAGCTCATGAAAATGGACTTTATGCACCTCTTCCAAACTTCATGTTCAATAACATCATATTACTATCTTGAAGTTGTGCATGGGGGCAAGTACCTCAGCAATAAGTGAATGCAACAAATAGATGTTGTTAACATCTGTCAGTACACCACTAGTCCTATTCTGAGCCTGATGAAACCAAAAGCTAGCTAGTACACTACTAAACAAAAGAGAGATATAAGTTCCCAATATAAAATGCTTTGATTCATACTAACCTGGAAAACACATTAGAAAGATTTCCCAACTCTCTTCCCACTTCTGTATTCATCCATTTCCTCTTTTCCTATCAAGCCATAAAAAATGCTTTCAAGTATTATTCTTCAAGTGAAGAGATTTGCCATACCAACTATTTTTCCAGGTGTCCAATGGATACTTATTATATGATGAATGATGATGGTATACGGGTAATAAATTTTAACTCCAGGGAAGAAAAAAAAAAGCTGTTTTATTACATCCTTTGAAATGCAGGATATCAAACTGTAATGGGGTACTTAGTGCCACACCCCTCTTCCTGGTACTTCTGTACAAATTATTCAGAGACAGGAAGTTGATTCTGATTCATTTGCAACAGTGGTCTGAGTAATACATTTGTGTAAAATGTGCTAGAGGAAACCATGAGAGTCTGACGAATAAAGGGGGAACAAAACCTTAGTAGGGCAAAGAAGGCTGGCATATTTAAAAATGACTAAAGAAGCCACAAAGGTCCAAGTTTTGGTGGTTCACTAGTGAGATGTGCTTGAGGGAATTGCATTATTCCTTGAACAAAAGACAGATCATATCTTGAATTACTTGGCTTTTGTTTATGGATGTTCATATCTTAATGTTTTTTGTTTCTTGAGATGTCTTTATGTGTTGGTAGGTTGTGTTTAGAAAAAGATCTGAGCATAGTAATATTTGTAAAGATAAAGACACTATATAGCAAAATCACATAGAGTGCTCTCAATCTTTTTTTAACTAAAAATATTAAGAATATTTCATTGATTTTTTAAAAATGAATCAAAGATTTAAAAGATATACACTTACACACTAAGATATCATGGAACTTTAATGCTATAAAAGACTTAGAAATTATTTGACCCTTGTGAGTAAATTCAAGACATGCATGTTAACACTCACCACCTCATACTCTCTTGCAGATAAGACAAATTGACCACAACATTTGCCACTGTTCCCAAACTTGGTTTCACATCATTGGTAACCCAGTGCTCTAGATGACCACTACCAATTATCAGGTATAGCATACAACATGAAACCAATTTACCAATCCTAATATCGGTGAACTCTTTCATTTTACAGTTTTCCTGGACATACTGAGCTAAAAAATAAACTACTGTCTCATCCAGTTATAAACACACAATTGCTGGATAAAATGTTTTAAAAGAATTTTAAAATATATGACTGCACTCTAAAGAAAGAAGGTAAGTTCTCAGACACGGGGAATGAATGAAGAAGAAAGTTAAAAACAGACATGTACTTGTTAGTCAACACCATGCTAGGGCAGGGAGATATTCATTATAAACTCGTTAAGTACTCTGGCCTTAACACTTAGACGGTTTCAATACATGCAGCCTTGGACTCATTGGAAATGTGGTGCTGAAACTGAATGTGCTGCATAAACCTGGTATCCTGAAACAATTCCATTCTAGGGAAAGGAAGTTATAAAATTCTACCTATTGACCTAGGAGAGCAAAAGCAACAAAAATAAAAAGTGCCATAAGAAATAGTATCTCAGGGTGCCTGGGTGGTGCGGTCAATTAAGCATCTAACTCTTGGTTTCAGGTGAGTTGTGATCTCAGGGTCGTGAGACTGAGCCCCACGCCAGGCTCCGGGCTCAGCACAGAGTCTGCTTGAGATTCTCTCTCCCTTTCCCTCTCCCCCCCCCCCCCCGCATGTACTCTCTCTCTTTTTCTCTCTCTCTCTCTCAAATAAATAAATAAATCTTTATTAAAAAAAAAGAATAGTATCTCTAATTCTTCCACACACATGGGTTTACAACCTGAATTATGCTTTTTGAATTATTGTGAAATCCCATGAAAAGGTCAGGGTAAGACCTAGTTAAAGACCAATAAAAACTCTGGGGTACCTAGGAGAAGTTAACACAAATATAATGAATTTGGACATTTCTAAGATCAAAAGCACAGAAACTTGTCCTTAAAAAACAACCACAGTTGGGGGTGCCTGGGTAACTCAGTCAGTTAAATGTCTGCCTTCAGCTCAAGTCATGATCTCAGTATCCTGGAATCAAGCCCCACATCAGGCTCCCTGCTCAGTGGGGAGCCTGCTTCTGCCTCCCCTTCTGCCTATCCCCACCACCCCTGGTCATGCTCTCTATTTCTCTCTCAAATAAATAAAATTTAAAAAAAACCAACCCCAGTTGACAATAAGTGCATAATCAAAACCTAAAATCATACAGCATATGATTTACCATGAGAGAAAGTGGGCAGAGTCAAAATAGGAAGAGTAGCCCTTCAAGACTTTGAAATAATAAAATAAGCTGAAAGAGACCACAAAACAAGTGGGTGTAAAACAATATGAATTTTAAAACAGAAACTATAATAAAAGAACACACTATGAAATAAGAACGGTTGAAACTGAAAAGACTCAAAGTAAACTTCCAGAAATGAAAAATAGTCACTTAAGTTAAAAACTCAACTGATGAGTTGAAAGCTGATAACTAAAGGGAGAATATGTGAACCAAAGTATACAGATCGGAAGAAATTACTCAAAATATAGCACAGAGTGAAAAAGATTGAAAAGAGATTAAGAGGCATGGAGCATGGACTGAGGAAGCCCAACATATATCTCATAGAAATTCTAGAAGGAGAGAATAAAGAACACAAAAGAAAGGTAATATTCAAAGATTATGGCTAAGGATTTAAAAAATATATGAAAACCCCTATAAATACTTGGAATAAGGAAGTACAATTAGCCCCATATATAATAAAATACATACATACACACACAAATATATACACATACATACACACACGCTTAGAACATCATAGAGAAAGGGAAATTTTTAAAAGCACTTAGAGTAAAAAAGATTATGCACATATGAATGACATTTAGACTGAGAGTTGACTTATCAGTTATGATACATGCTAGAAAACAATGGAATAATATCTTTTAAGAGCAAGAGAAAACAACGGCTAATCTAAAACTATCACTCAAGAGGGCAAAATGAAGATATTTCCTATTTTAAAAAACTGACAGAATTTACCATTCTTAGATTCTAAATACTATAAACTATAGGTGGGAAATCAAAATCAGAAGGAAGTAGTATGAGCAAAATATAGGGAAACATGAATACATGTCTGAAAAGGCATTGTCTATAAAATAATACCATGTATATTTTATAGATTTAGGGACAACAATGGGCAATAACAACATGGAAGCCAGGAAAAATGAGTAATCAGAGTTAAAGCATGTAAAGGTCCTATTGGTAAAAGTGCAAAAATATTAATTATAGACTTTGTTAAATCTTTCACACTTGTAAATTACTTTATAGCTATCCGATTTAATAAATAGAATCAGAATGCAAACATCCAACCTACTAGAAAAGAGAATGTAGAGAGGAAGAACAGGAGAAAAGGGAGAAACAAATTTTGAAAGAGTACGGTAAAAAGAAAATATATTTATAGCTATAATATAAATAAGTGTAAATCAGATATTCTCAGAATGTTTGAAAAAAGAACCTAGGGCACCTGGGTGGCTCAGTCGGTTAAGCGACTGCCTTCGGCTCAGGTTATGATCCCAGGGTCCTGGGATCGAGTCCCCACATCAGGCTCCCTGCTCAGCTGGGGAGTCCACTTCTCCCTCTCCCTCTGTCCCTCCCCATCCCCACTCATGCTCTCTCTCTCTCTCTCTCTCTCTCTCAAATAAATAAAATCTAAAAAAAAGAAAAAAGACTCAATCATCAGCAGTTAGCATGAGCCATCCTAAAGCTTAACAGGTAACATTTTTTTATATACCACACTAGGCAATCTTTAAGCTCTTTACATTTAATAATTCATTTATCATCGTAACCCAACTCCTGAGGTAGGTGTTAATAGTAGGAAGAGGTGGAAAGGGACTCAAATTCAAGTGGTCTGTCGCCCAAATTTGTGTTTATCCATCTACTATCATTAGGGTAAGAATAAAATAACTAGCACTTGTTGAGTACTTACTAAGACAAAGTTCTAAGTGATTTTCTCATATTAACATATTTAATACTCACAATAAACCTATAAAGCATTTCTATTTTGCAGATAAAGAAAATGAGGCACAGAGAGATTGTGTAACTAGCCCAAGACACACAGCTATAAGTAATGGTCAGTCTTGCTCTGGAGGCCATGTTCTTAACCCCAGTGCTATCCTACTTTACATCCATGATGGCACAGGAAGTTTGAAAGTGAAGGACAGAAAAAGGGTTGGAAAAGAGTATACTCCAAAGACAATACTAGTCTAAGAAAGCTGGTGTCACAATATACATATTAGACAAAATAGACCTAAGTAAAAAGCAGGATGAAAAATAGAGTTATCATATAATGATAAACACATTTGCACATAAGATTTAAGCTCATTCAATTTAACAATAAATTTGCATGGGCTTAATAACACAGCATCAAAACATATAAAGCAAAACTCAATAGAACAAGAAGACACTGACAAAATTTTAATAGCAACAGGAGAATTGAGGAACCTTTCTTAAAAATGGAGAGATCAAGAAATCTCTAAATTAGTAGAGGTAAAACAACTACAGAGATGAAGTAGAGAGTTTAGGGTCCCACTCCCAGGTAGTGGCGACCCAGTTAATAATCGGGAAACAGAGTAACAATTCTCCCTATTGGGTGATTTCTTTTATTTAAAAAAATGATTTTAAAAAATGACTTCACATATAACACTCATTTTTCTTAACCTCTCTACAATGGAGTTTCCTCAATACCACTGAGTAAACAGGCTCTAAGAGCTTAAAGAACCTGTGTTGAGGGGACAAGGGAGTTTTCTTCACATGTCTGTTGGCAGAATGGAAATGAAAATTGGAAAAGTAGGTGATAACAAAGAGTAATATCTGCTCTTATACCAGAGCCACCCCCACCAATTAGCTAGGCTCACAAATACTGACTAAAGACAATTTAAGTTTAAACTTCCAGACAACGATCTTTACATGAACAACAAACTAGAGAAAGCTTTCCTTTGCTTGATTAATCAGAAAATTCTCTGATACTTTGACCACAGGGATTTTGTTATATGGAATGGAGTCTGGCTCTTTTAGTTGCAATTAAGTTACCACAAGTAATGAAAGGAATGACACACAACCTGCTCTCAAGGAGGCTTGTCTATAAGGTCATTCCAGGTTTGTGTCAGCTCTAGGGATCATGGCAGCCAGATTCTGTGGAATTCTACCTTAGTGCTGACCATTAAATAACATGGTTCTGTCTCGGTCTTTGGTTAATTTTCTGTGTTCTCCTCTCCCCTTACCATCTGGATTTACTCTGCATCTTTTCTTCACCTCCCAGCTTCTCCTTCATTATAACTCTAGACTGTACACTTGGACATCATGATCATTACAATTAGCTGCCAACTGTGTGATACTCTCCGTATTTCCCAAATACCTCTAAAAGTGAGCGTCAGATCAGTCTAGGTATTTTCTATTTCAGAATACTTTTCCACCCCAGGCTACCTCATAGGCGGCTGTTTGGCCTATTGATTATTACATTTGGGTCAGGCACCTGTGTAGTCAGCTGTGGCCAAGGAAGACATAGTCTAGAACTAAAACATGTCTGGCTAATATGGGTTATTCCTTTTTCTGTGAAAGAAACTATGGGTTTAGCAAGAATGTGACTTTCAACTGAACATTTTAGACATACAAGTTTATCTGAATTTCTAAATATAACAGAAAACTAATATTTTACATTCAGAAATCTTATGTTACTACTACTATAGTGAATTCTTTTTTTATTCCATAATTATTTCTCAGGCAATAATATGCATTGCCGTATTATCTTTATACAAGACTATTAGGAGTAGATTGCTGCCTACCATGAAAATGAAGATTCCCAAATTTCAAAGTAGATACAGTGACTCAAAAGCTCTACTATTTTTCTATTTCCACCGCAGTCACAGAACCAAATAGAAAATAATCAGGATTACCAAACTGTAATACTTGCCATAGGTCTAGAATTTGAAAGAGTAATTCAGGTTGATTTTTTTAATGAATTTTACTCAGATCACAGAAATGTTAAATACAAGTTTACAAGAGTAAAAGCGGAGATTAAATTTGAATGGGTGAGGGGAAGAAAAGCCAAGGGTATAATAATTCTGGCCAAATGGCTACATTGGATGTTTCTTTTCATGTTGGAGTCCCTAGAGGGCAACAGATACACAGAAAATGGGTTTGACTAAATGACACAATGTATCACCATCTTGAAGCAGAGTCCAGATCTGTGATGCTATGGATGAGCCATGAGTTCAAAAGACTCCAAACTCTCAAGGAACATTTCCAAGATTTTATTTACAACATTTTGTGAGAATATAAAAAAATGGATTCTTAAAAATTCTAAACTAGCATGAAGTCAAACAGAATGGAAATCGGCTCTACTTCTTTTAGAAACCTACATAGGTATGCATGCTCTGAAAAACTCCCTCAAACCCACCATTGATATCTGGAAGAAAAAAAGCTTCTGTTAAATAAATTCTTTCCTGGATTTTTTGTTTTCCTGTTTTACCAAGCCCATTCTTCAAATAGCTCCTTCCTTAAACAAAGAAGGCCCTTGGCTGGTGCAGCATAGCTGAACTGTCAGACGCTGACAGATTGAAAAGCTACAAATCTGCAATGAACCAACAATAGGGCTACATGACCTTTAGCACCTCCCTGAGTCGTCTGACCCCATTCTTTTGTCTGCTTCACTTTTAGTTTTGGATATGTTACCTACAGCTCTTTCAAAGATCCGATATCATCTTAACATGTTTCTGCATAAGTTAATTTCTCAATTTCAGATCCTTTCAGTAAAAGTTAAATTAATTTTTTCACACATTATTTCACCCTTATGATAACTTACACATATATACATGCTTAAAGTATACTATTTTGATCTCTCAGAATTTGTCTCCAATGGATATTCTCAATTCCTTCTTATTGAAATAGAAAAAAAATTTCATATATATATATGCAGAACGACTGGCTCACTAAAAATTTTTTAGTTTGCATAGTACATAGCAACAAGTGACCTGTTAAATGATGACAAATCCTTTAGATTATGGCTTTAGACCTTTAACCTCTTGACTTTAGGTTGTATCCAGGGAGCAGTCTGAGAGGAAGAATGCAATAAACTGCTTGTAATCTAGTGGTCTCAAAAGAACTTACATCAAAACCAGCTGTTACACCACTAGTCATTAAAGACTGACAACATGTTAACTAAAATACGGCCATTACATTGAAAAAGACTTTTCTCCCCTCCCTGCTGCTGAACTGCTAGAGGTCTCCTGCCTCACTTAACAGTATCAGAAAATGCAACAAAGCAAATTCAACACTTACACTTAAACTAGCAAGAAGTAAGTTGCATTTGATTGAGACATGACCTCTTTATTTTAAATGTGTTTGAAGGGTCTCACCAATTTTGAACAGTGTGGCCTCACAGACTGCTGGAAAATACTTGGGATTGTACATGTCTTGACAGCTAGCATAACTTTTCTTTGGATTTTTTTTTAAGTGTGTTTGTGTAAGACTGCACCTGTCTTTTTCCCCCCTTCCTTTTCTGATATGAAGAAAGTTGGGGCAGGGATTTTAATCATAAAGTACAATTCCCCAGGTACCATTTTCCAGCTTCCTTCCACTTGAAACACTGAAGGACTTTGAGTTGGAAGTCACACTGGTCTATGTCTGACATCCAATGGCATGTCAAAGCTGTAGCATAAAAGCTTGAAATGTAATGCACATCTTTCTGGGGATTGTCATCCAGCCATGCCAGCATTTAAAATCCAGCAAACAGTACAGGTAGGCTTCAAAGATGAAAGTCAAAATCAGTGTGGGAAGCACATAGCAGTAGCTGAAAAACATGGGGTGGAAAACATGTTGCTAAGTGCCTGCTACAAACACAACCTGTACAAAAGAGAGTGCCAAGGGCATCCAAAGAAGAGAAGATGCCTTTCCCTGCCTGGGAAACCAAGCATCTGAGCAAGAGGGAAACTCCAGTGACACAGCCAGAGTACAAATTCAGCAAGTGGCACCATTTTCTGGGCATCTTTATGACCTTGTTCTCTCTCATGCAGGGTTCAGTAAGTAAGTAATCCTCTCATTAGAAAAGGCTCCTTGTTGAAATGTACTCAATAATTTCAAGTTCTTTCTGCATTCCTGTTCTGAATTCTATACCAATTTCAACTTTGATTTCTTTTTGGTAAAAAAATAAATAAATATTTATTGTGTACAAATAAAAAATATGTGATCTTATAAGGTTAACAAACTATTCTTTTTTTAATCCACAGATGCAGTGCCAAGTCTTTACCCATTGAGAGAGTCTGGGAGTTTTTCTTTTACTTCCATCTAGTATCTAGAATAAAAATCCAGCATACTCCTGTTTGTTCATCCCCCCACCTCACCACCCGGCCTGGTGCAATCAAATACAAGGCCAGGATCTAAACTGTTGCTTGTTGCTTTTAAGTATTGTGGGGATTGAACAAAGGGCAGTGGAGTCAGGACACCCACATTTGAATCATGGCTCAACTACCTGCTCTGTGTTCTTGGCACAACTTCTCCAGGCTTCAGTTTTCACATGTATAAAACGGAGTTGATAAAGCCATTGCTCTTAGATTTCACCAGCTGGGTTTTTTGAGTGAAAATCCCCTAAAATAATATATAAAATCTATAGAAAGGGTTCTATAGAAAGGGCTATCCATATAAAAATGAATACTTTTGTTACTTCCTGCTGTCACCTAATTCTCCAGTAGTGTGAATGGTGACCATACTTCCGGGGATCATCTGCCTTTACCATGTACAAGGTCAATCCCACATAAAGTCTCCAACAGACAACCCTGATGCTGAGCCCTCTAAGGGATTCAAAAGATTTCACTAGTAAGCAAAATGCCAGTGATGCCCACATGCCTGGTCATCCTAATACCTATAATAATAATAATACATTGTAATGTAATACACTGTAAAGTTTACAAAATTCATTGTCTCACCAATAGTAAGTAGGAAAAAAGCAAAGTAAAATTGACTGGGTGTCTAACTTTACCTCCCATTGTTAATCCACATACATATTCTGAAAGGGGTTCTAATAGCCTATTTACATGGCTCTTTTATACTCCTTTACCCTTGTTAAGGAAAATCAATTTTCCACATTTTGAGTGTACTTATGTCTTCTCTTTCCAGTGAAAATCCTCACCCTGGCACACTTCCTTTCATTTATATTTTTGGGAAGATTCCATACTGAACATGACATATGAATGAATATAGTGTACCCCCTTTTTTTGTAATTCTCTGCCCAATTCACAAGGACTCCTGATTTATCTTAAAAAAGCTTTCTACAATTAACAGAAATGAGCCCTATGCCAGACATGCTTATATTCCATGACCATGGTTGATTGGGCCAAGAGTGGACACTTGACCTGGGTTCAACCAATCAGATCCTCTTACCTAATTATGGAATTAGGATTTAGAGATTATTAGTCAGATTATTTCCACATGTTGTAAAAACCACAAGCTATAAATTCAGATTGTGAAAGACATGTTTGTAGAAGTAAGAAAAGCTGGACACACACTTAAAAAGAAGCCAAAATGAGAGGGTCCTAACAGTCTCTGGATCACAACATATCATGATGCATGAGTGTAATGCTGCTCTTTGGTTTCACAAGACATTCCTGTATCTTTATAATAAATTGCATTCTTTTTTGTTATTGTTATCCTACATTAAAAGGATTTATGTTTTGTGGAAATTTCTGAAAAAATATATTGAGATTTTGTACTCACTAAGCTGTTTAAGATATCTTAAACGCCTGAGGAAGGTAAGGAAAAGTGAATGTATAAGTGGACATACTAATAGGAAATTTTTGTACATTTATCATAAGAACCAAAATACAAATGAAAATTTCTTACATGATTTGGTGATATATTTTTTAAGATTTTATTTATTTGTCAGAGAGAGAGAGTACAAGCAGGGAGAGCAGCAGGCAGAGGGAGAAGTACGTTCCCCACTGGGCAGGGAGCCCAATGTGGGACTCGATCCCAGGATGTGGAATCATGACCTGAACTGAAGGCAGACACTTAACCAACTGAGCCACCTAGGTGTCCCAAGATTTAGTGATATTAAATCCATTATATTAGAGGTTCATTATATCTGTGGATCAGATTCTCGTATCAGTTAAGAGTTAGATCAGATGGGGGTGCCTGGGTAGCTCAGTCATTAAGCGTCTGCCCTCGGCTCAGGTCATGATCCCAGGGTCCTGGGATGGACCCCACACTGGGCTCCCTGCTCAGCGGAGAGCCTGCTTCTCCCTCTCCCACTCCCTCTGCTTGTGTTCCCTCTCTCACTGGGTCACTCTCTGTCAAAATAAATAAATAAAATCTTTAAAAAAAAAGAGTTAGATCAGATGACCATTAAATTTTTATCCTCCCATTGCCACATTTTTATTTTAGAGTTGACCAAAATATTATCCACCCACTGATACATCTATCTATCTATCTATCTATCCATCCAATATCATGATGTTTGGATAGTAAAAAGATCCTTTCATAGGGACAAGAAATGACATCCAAAATGCATAAGCACATATAGGCTCTAAAATACCAGAATTCCTCAGTAGCTTATTCCAGGGTTAAGGCCAAGAACATAGAAGATGAGCCTGGAATATTTTATTATGCCAGAAAGTGTCAAGAAAATGATGAGTTATGTCACAAGAATAAAGAGTCTATTTGAAGGGACTCCCCCTCACCACATCTGGGATAATTTGTTGACTAAAATAATTAAGAACAATAATGAATTTTAGGGGCTCCTGGGTGGCTCCATTGGTTAAGTGTTCAACTTTTTATTTCAGCTCAGGTCATGATCTCGGGGTTATGAGATGGAGCCCCAAATCCAACTCCACGCTCAGCAGGGAGTCTGCTTGATATTCTCTTTTTCCCTCTCTCTCTGCCCATCCCCCACTCACGTTCACTCGTGCTCTCTCTCTCTCTCAAATAAATCAATCTTTTAAAAATTTTAAAAACAATACTGAATTTTAAAACTATTGAAAAAATAGGAACCCATGAGTCCATATCAATAATTAAACAATAAATAGGTAAATAAAAAGCAAAGGTTCTTGGCTTAAGGTTGAATGCCAATAAATGTGAAAAGAGTGAAGTTGGAAAATCGGCATTTTGCAACCACTGCAGAAAAGATTAGGTCAAACAAAAATTAATCAATAGATGCTAAATCTAGAGGGGAATTTTGACAAGGAGCAAGATATTTGCATGGTCTTAAATTATGTCCCTGTAGACTACTTATTAATGATAAGGAAGAAAAAATAGCAATTATAGAGTGGAAAAATCAGTAACACTTTGAACATATAAACAAAAAGGCTATTGCCAATGAGGAATAAGTGAGCATCATGCATCTCTGATATGATACCCTCAGAAGGACACATTACCTATGCAGTGTTCCAGCCAAGAATGAATAAACTAAACCTGAAGTTTCATGAAGAAATAGTCAGACAAGCCTAAATTGAGAAATGCTCCAGTTTAAAAAGAAGGGAATTATCAGGGTCATTAAAAGCAGAGAAAGGCTGTGAAAATGTTACAGATTAAAGGAGGCTAAAGAGACATGATAATTAAATGCCTTATCTGACCTAGCGCCTAAACTGGAGGGAAACGTGCTACAAGGGACATTGTGGGATCAACTTTAAAAACTGGAAAATGGACAATAATTAAAGTACTGTATCAATATTAAATTTTCTGAAGCTTATCATTGCACCATGGATATGTGAGAGAATATTCCTGTTCAGAAATACACAAATTTATTTAGGGATAAAGAGTCACGTGACAGAGAGAGAGAGAACGAGCAAATGCTAAAACAAATGGGGCAAAATGCTCACCTAGGTGAATTCGGGGCAAAAATTTTATGAGTCTCTTTTGAATTAATTTTATTCTTTCTGTAAGTTTGAATTATTTCCAAATAAAAAGTGTAATTTTTTTGAAAAGATCTGCTCACAGACCAGAATGAGACTGCAGAAAATGTCTAATCAAGTATATCTCAAACTGTTCTAAGAGATTTAACAGGTGTTTTGAAAAATAGAAGTATTTCATGTTTAAACACAGTCTAAAATGTTAGGTTAAAAAAAATAAAAACTTCTCTACTGAAGGGCTTCTCTGAGCCTTCCCTCAGTTGTGGATGGAGGCTGTGAACCTCCAGAAAAGGGCTTTAGTTTGAAGTGCTTACAGAATAGATTTGGAAATTGAACATTTTTGTCAATATCCATTTATTATCTTTTATCTTCTTGTCTAGTCTTCATCCTTCATAGATAAAGAAGTGGACCTTATAAATGATAAATGATCCTAGTTTTGCCCAAGGGGATGTAGCTTGTAAGTAAGAATACAAGTTTCTAACACCTCCAGAGCACAGAGCACGGTGCCTGTGCTTTAAATGTATTTTTCTTCATTGCAACACCACTGAGTAGAAGTTACTATCACCTCCATTTAACAGACAGCTCAGAGAGGTCATATGACTTGCCCAAGGGCATATATCTAACAAATCAGGAGAGAGAGCTAAGAGTTTGATCTCCAAGCTATCCTGTCAGACCAAGTTAGGGCCAAAACCTGAAGCCTTCACTCCCAATCCAGACTTCGCCCTTTTTGGGAATCACTAAATAAGATGACCTAATTGTTTTTTTATTTAAATTTTAAGAGTCAGTTAAAGAGTTGAACAATTATGGAGAGTTGCTAATTATTGCATTCTTCTACGTATCCTTCATTTTTATGTTTTAAAATGAAAATCAGGGGCACCTGCATGGCTCAGTCATTGAGTGACTGACTTGATTTCAGCTCAGGTCATGATCTCTGGGTCATGGGATCCAGCCCCGCATGGGCTCCGTGCTCAGCAGGGAGTCTGCTTGAGATTCTTTCTTTTCCTCTCCCTCTGCCCCTGCCCATGCTCATGCTCTCTCTCTCTTTTTTTCTCTCAAATAAACAAATAAATCTTTTTTAAAAAAAGAACTATTAAAATGAAAAATAAATTTCTTATTTCCTGATAAACACATATATAACAATTATCTCAATGACTATTAAGACACAATTTACATTAGGGGTGCCTGGGTGGCTCAGTTGGTTAAGCGACTGCCTTCGGCTCAGGTCATGATCCTGGAGTCCCGGGATCGAGTCCCGCATCGGGCTCCCTGCTCAGCGAGGAGCCTGCTTCTCCCCCAACCCTCCCCCCTCTCATGTACTCTCTCTCTCTCATTCTCACTCTCTCAAATAAATGAATAAATCTTTAAAAAAAATATTAAGACACAATTTACCTTAAATACTTTTAATTCCTGAACCGGTTGTGTATTGTTTCAAATTTCTAATATACGGTATTGGCCTCCCACTTCTTGGGACTTCAGAAAATTATGATTATTAGGTTGTTTTTACATTGCACTTTGTGTTGCTGAGGGTTTCGCAATCAGTTCTATCACTTGTTCTTCCCAGCACCCTCTTTTTATTTTTAAAGATTTTATATACTTATTTGAGAGAGAGAGAGTAAGCATGAGCGAGGGGGAGGGGCCATGGGAGAAGGAGAAGCAGGTTCCCCACTGAGCAGGGAGCCCAATGTGGGGCTCGATCCCAGGACCCTGAGATCATGACCTGAGCTGAAGGCAGATGCCCAACTGACTGAGCCACCCAGGCGCCCCTTCCCAGCACCCACTTAATATGGGACAGCAGTTTGTGAAATCCTCTGAACGGACCATAGACAAAATGATTTCAAAATGTCAGGTTTAAGTCTAGTGGAACTTTGTCTGAGTTCCAGGATCACGCCTCCAGATGGTACAATTCGCTACCTCTGTCAAGGACCTGGTCCAGGAAGCATGGCCAGTGAAATCACAATCAATTCAAAGATGTTGATGGGCTGAGAGAAGCTGCTGAATGATGTCTATGTGCAGAGAGAAATTGTGTCTAAAAGGGTTTTTACTACTGATTAGTTTCTGAAGTTAGTTGCACATCAGCCTAATTTTCTTTCCACTTGTAATTTTCAAGTATCTTCACTATAGGCCAGCCTTCTAATTCCCACTTCAGTGGACGTTCTGAGCAGCTCCTTATATGATATGTGTTGCAATAACATTGTATGAGAAGAAGAACAAGGATCTGTGACTTAATAATGAAGAATTATGGTACAGACTGCAGTGCTTGTCTTAGTGACCACTGATGTAGAAACTGACAGCTTTCATGCTGCAGTCTCCTCGGCCCGACTTGGCTGATGACGACTCCAACTAAATGACAGCTCGCCAGCATGCAAAACCACTAGACATGCACAGCTAACTGAGTGTCCACAAGAACAATGTTGTAGATCTTAGTTACTATTTATTTTACTAGCGTAAGTTTATCAATCAAAATCTACCAGGAGGAGAGCCAGTGGAAAAGCCAGGTAAACTGGTGAATTCATATATCAGCTGTTCCTAAAGAACAAAATTGAGTGTACACACTCCCATAAAGCTATAATGCCTAAATTATAAAACCCTGACATGATTGACTAAAATTACAACTGTCCACTAATTAGACCATCTTCTAAAAAGGGATTAGAACCAATATCTAATCCTGGGAAACATTTTGTATGTCTCTCTCCAGCCTGCTTGTCCAGCCTCATCTTCAACTACAGTAGCTCCCCCTGCATCACCCCCCACCAATATGCAGCCTCGCTTACTATAGTTTCAGTTACCTGTGGTCAAGCGTGGTCCTGAAACTTACGGTTCTCCTTCTGACCCACCTTCAGAAGGTCAGTAGTAGCCGAATGCAATGTCACAATGCCTACATCACTCCCCTCACCCCATCTCATCGTGTCGGCATTTGTTGTCTCACATCATCACAAGAACAAGGGTGAAGGGCGCCTGGGTGGCTCAGTTGGTTAAGCGACTGCCTTCAGCTCAGGTCATGATCCTGGAGTCCCGGAATCGAGTCCCACATCGGGCTCCCTGCTCAGCAGGGAGTCTGCTTCTCCCTCTGACCCTCTTCCCTCTCGTGCTCTCTATCTCTCATTCTCTCTCTCTCAAATAAATAAAATCTTTAATAAAAAAAAGGATGAATACCTACTATTTAAAAAAAAAAGAACAAGGGTGAAGACAGTACAGTTAGATATTTTGAGAGAGACTACATCACGTAACTTTTATTACAGTATATTTTTATAATTGTCCTATTTTACTATTTGTTATTGTTAATATCTTACTGTGCTTAATTTATAAATCAAACTCTATCATAAATGTGTATGTATGAGAAAAACCATAGTATATAGGGGCTTAGTACTCTCCGCGGTTTCAGGCATCCGCTGGGGGTCTTGGACCATGGTCCCCCATGAATAGGTACACTGAGCACTGTAAGTTCTCACCCATTACGTCTTTGCCAAACCTAATGCTCTCTCATGCTCACTTCTCCTCCTTCTCCCTCTCACGCTACCTGCCTCCCCATCCTCCTGAAAACTTCCTACTCTTTCTTTTTAACGCTTGCCCATGCTTTACTTCTTCTGCTCAGGTTCTCCCTGACTTCCAGCTCCCACCCCACAGGCAGGTGATTATTCTTCCTCCAATATCCTTTCTGTCCTTTTCATTTTTATATCATCATGTGCATTTGTATTGTATGGATTTGTAATGATTTGTTTACAAGTATATTTCATTCACTAAACCATAAACATCTGTTAAGTGGGAACAGACTGTGTTTTAGTCTTTCTTTTATTCAAAGGCCTAATAGTGTACTGAAGCATATAGGCCATCGGTAAGTGCAAAAATGATCTGCTGAACTTTAACTAGGTCCATTTAGCAGACTTAATGGCTAGCACACTTTTAAAAAGCATGTTAAGATATTTACAAATGGCATACATTATTTTTATAGCATTTTTCAGCAAAATGGTCTGAATAATTTAAAATTTTTGAATAGTATAGAAAAAGCCAAGAAGAAGTAACACATTACCAGGCTAACCAGTTATCCAGAGATACATCAAACCTATACACATTTACAGACATTTATAGACATAGGTATACACTTTTACAGAAATGGTATCATTCTACACAAGTTCTTGTGTAAACTGATTTTTTAACTCAATTATGTGCCATAGTTTTGTGTCAATAAATATAATTTAAATCTTATTCCAGCAGCGGCAGAGTAGTTCTTAAAATGGGTATAACATACTTTAACATATTGATGGACATTTAGACTCTATTCAGTTTTTCAGCGTTGTAAATATTGGCACAATGATTTTTACTAGAAGTGTGTATGGTACAATTATTAGTAAAGCAGAGCATCTTTTCATAGATTTATAGGTCATGTGTACTTCTCTATAATTTCTTTATAATTTACTATTATAGCCTGTTGTTCTAGTGTTCTGACAAGCATTTCACAAATGATTGTCAATGCTTTTAACATAACAATGTAACTAATATTGGAACTTCAGGTATGGGGTCAAGGAAAGGAGGAAGACTTTTTCTGATGAACCTGCCTTTAAGTGTCCATCAGATCAAAGACATTTACAGGCCTCTGCCAGGAATAAAAATGACACTGTATACAAAGTCCAAATTGTAGAGGTGGGAGCTTTGTCCTGGGTTCTATTTCATTGTGAGATAAGAACTTTAGAAAATCAGGATATTTGTCTATTAAAGTTTTTGCCTTTTCCTCAAAGTAATCTCTCATAATAGTCACTGAAAATATATATAACTAATTTACTGACCTCAGACATGTTATTTATGGTTTACATGTCACCATGGCATCTGGTTTTCCCACAGGAATTTTAAATACACATAAGATGGAATTTATATATCTGAAATTTAATTTAAATTTAAAAACCAGTTTACTTTCTGAAGATTTATATGGCCTTTCTTTAACTGGAATATTTGACACTATTTATCAAACTATGCTCTATCTTCTGAAATCTTTAATCCTACAAAATAAAAATAAGACATTCTCAGGCAAGGATTTAAATATACACCTGTATATCCCTTTTGTGCCACAATTCACAGTGGCTTTGTTGATCTCAAAGGTACTAAAATAAATTTGATTATCATGCTATAAACACCATTATTCTAAGCTATTGAAAGATTAGTAGGTGAGAGTCTGGATAATGTTGTTTCTAAGCAAAAATGGAAAAGCAAAGTTTCAGGATCGATTTTTGTCAGATATGTGAACACCCGTTCTATAGAATTCGGCTCCTGTTTTGACAGCTTATTGAATACTCTCCCAACTTTTCCCACCTGGTACTGTCTCCCATTAATTAATACCCATTCTCTGTTCACAGTTTTGATAGAACAGCAGTAGTTGTTAACACAACACTCATAATCACAATTGTTCAGGTATTTTTTTTGTCTGTGTCATGTACAAGCTTCAGATATTAAATGTTGCCCAAAGAGAAAAGCAAGGTGGAATTTTTAAGAATAAAATTAAGTTTTGTAATAGGAATAACAATTCTATGTTTGCATTTCACTTTTTTTTTCCTTTCCTTATGGTGGTATCAAAATCTGCAAAACATCTTCTCCTTGTCTTTTATTTTTGGATGAATCAGGCTATAAGAATTGGATTTTTAAAATTCTTTAAATATATTTAGAACACAGTGTTTTTACTTGGTGGAAACGTGGAGCAACTTTTTACTGCAACAATGTAAAATAATGGTCATCAAGAGAAGTCATATGTTCAAATACAATTTTTCCCTTAGAGTGCAAAGTAATTTAGTGATACTACCTCTCTCAACGTTTTTAAAGTTTGCAAGACTTTGATGCAATGTTCCTCCAAACCATTAGCCCAAAAGGGAGCATTAAGATTCTTAAAAATAACTACATACAATGAAGTTTTCCTGGAGGGACTGAGGGTGGTGACTGGTATAGATCTTTACATGCCTTTGCAAAGATTATATATAAACAATAATAAAAATTTGACAACACAAAAATTTTATGAAAAACAGTCTTTATATGAAATTTTTTTTATAATTTTGTGTTTTTTCTTCAAGGCTTTTTTTCTATGCATAAATTGCATCTTTATAACATCATAAGTATTTACCTGTGTTATTACTTCTTTTTCAAAACTATCATTTTAATGTCTGAATAAAATGCTTTTGAGTAGATTAAGTAAATAATGAAGTTTTACTTAATCATTCATCTATAGCCAAGCATTGATTTGCTTCTTTTTCAAAAAATATAAATAATATTCTGAAAAACATCACAATGCCTATACCACTGCCCCTAAACTTGGAATTGTTGTTTTAAGACACATTACCAAAAGTGGAATTATTGGATGAAAGGATATAAATATATCTATATGTAATGTGTGTGTGTGTGTATATATATACATATATGAAATATATATGAAGATAGAAAGAGAGATAGATCACAGTAAAGATTTAACTTAAATAAAATTTGTCATACCTTAGACCAATAAGAAAAGATATGAAAATTAAATAATACAAGACTTATTTATGAAGTATGATTGAAATGACATGTAAAATTTCTGAAACATCTAGCCTCGTCCATAAAGTAAATCAAACACTATCTCTATCCATGAATCAGTATGAAGAATAATTTTTAAAAAATCATTTTTCTCCTGGGTTTTTAGGCAACTTAAGCTGCTTTACTGCTGAAATCCATTTTGTTTTTTATATTAGGATTAAGAAATTTTCCTTTTCTATCAACAGTTACTATGAGAAAGAAAGAAATCAAGGTTTTATACACAAAAACAATGATTTAAGTGTTTTTTAAGACAACAAGGTAAAACACTGGTTAAAGAAGAGAAAATATGAGCCTTTCTGTGGAGATTTACAGCAATTATTTAAATATAATCTTTAGTTCAGTGTCATGATCAGTTAAAGAAAACAGATAAAGGTTGAGGGGAAACAGGAGAGGAAAGACTGAAAAGACAGAAGAAAAAAATCATATGGAAAAGAAAGAGAAATACGTGGGCAAGAGAAATAGAGGGAAAGCCACAGAAAAGAGAAGCAGAAATAAACAAAGAGCCACAAAGCAAGGAAAGAAGAAATTCGTTCAGTGCTTTTAAAGACCCAGAGGGGAGGGTCTGTTCAAACAAAAGCAAGCCACTTTGGTCACACTGTGGAGTATGCTGGGACAGGGACCCCCTGATTATTAGCTTTTGTGATCACATCTTTCAAATCCTGACTCAGACCCAAACACTGATGAACCAACGAACATTCTAAACATGAGATCATAACTGAGTCTCCATTACTGACCTTGAATAGTTGGGAGAAGGAAGAGTGACCCCTGCAATTGTGTCAAATTCAGCTTGGGTTTACTATGGAAGATCCGACATGAACCATTTCTCAAAGCACTGTGATCAGCCCAGCCAACATAGTTATCTGCACACGTAGCTCCTGGGCAAGTGTTGTCTATCACTAATAAAAGGAGGAATAATCTTTCCATCAGCTTGGAATAAGAGCAAAGCTCAGCATCATTTGTTCATTTTAGTTTTGATTATTTTTCATTAAGTATGTTTTTATATTATGTTTTTCTTCTTTCCCAAGGAAACCACCAGGCCAGGGAGGCTTCATTTTCACTGCATTAATATGGTGTGCCATTCTTGGCAGGGAACTGTAGGTGTTGCTGAAGCTACATAGCTGAAAAGGCTAAACCAGGCCTCCAATTCTTTGGCTTATTGCAGTTCTATTTTAGCCTTGTCCTCCTCCTCCCACTCAAATTCTGTCCCCTACCATGTGTTTGGATTTGCTGCATCCTCCGGTTCTTCACACTAAATATACTCTTAGAAGCCTGAGCAAAACTTGAAGATGAATCATTCTCTCTGGAAGCTTCGGCTTCGTGGTGGACAGCTCGTAAACTGGAATAGAGTCAGTTGGATGGGGGAGTGGAGACAACAGTAGTTGGTTCATCGTGTTCTGCAAAGGGAGCCAAGGGGGTGGGTGTGTGGGGGTTTCAGAGTAAATTGAAGCAAATGCTCATATTACACTTTAAAGAAAAGTTGGTTAAAGAGCTATTACTCTAAAGATATGCTCTAAAGCTTAGAGTTTTGTGTTCATCACTTGTTTTTTGGGTCAGCCATTTTTTTCTTTTCTTCTTTTTTTTTATTGTTATCCTTTGACTGGTTCTCAGAGCATAATTTGTTTCCAGTCTTTTTTGTTCTGTAAGTGAAAAGGTCAATGCCCTTTGACATTGCATGAGCTGTTCGGTGCACCGAACATGGCTGTGCTTAAAACAACTTCAGGGCAACCAGAGTCAAACACAGGAAGTTTTGTTCAAACCCCCAGAGAATACTGGCTTTGTTTATTAGCCAACTTACATCTTGTTGAATTGCTAAGTGCTGCTATCTTGAATGAGCAGATATATCAGAGACTCCAAACCCAGATGAGGTATTTGTAAGCATGATATAACAACATCAGTCTCCTAAAGTGTCCCCTACAGGAATCTAAATACAGAGTGGCTATTTTCTTAAATGGGAAAAGTTCCATCTCAGGTCCCCATAGTCCAATACATGCTAAATGATTCTACAAATGAACAAACACTGCTTTGATGAGACAGTAAATTTAGTGGGAGAAATAATCAACAAGAAATGCAGAAAAAAATGTGTATTTCTTTTATAAACAGTCTAATCAGGAAATGAATTACACATTCAATCTTGTACTCACAAGACTTTTTTTTTATTAATTTAGCCCAGGAAACACTGACCTGCTCAAAATAGCATCAGAAACATTTTTATTTACATAGCATGTGTAAATCTCTCAGTGTTCAATGAATTATTAACTGTTACTTTACTGGTATAAGATAGTATTTTAACTCCACTTCACAGATTAATTGAGAAAGAAAGGTTAAGTGTTTTGCTTAAGGTAACTCAGCAAATCTAAACCAGAGACACATTTAGTTTCTTGAACAACTGATTCCTGTCTTACGTTTTCAATCAGTGAATCATTTTGCTTCTAAATATACTGGAGGAGATTCAAGGCACTATGGAAAAATCATATTGTGTAGCAGTCCATTTGGAAATAGAAGAAATCTGGATAAAATGCATACCAACTTTATTCTATAGTATCAAGGGCAGCACCCTTTTAAAGAGGAAAAAATGCAGCCCGGAGAAGGAGAAGTCCCAAGTAAACACTCAATGGTTTGGCCATGCAAAAAGCCATCTCTTTGCTTTCAGACCAAAAGTCAAGATACTTGGGCTCTGGTCCAAGCTCTGTCACATACTTAGCTGGATGTTTCTTAACCTCACTGAGTCTGATTTTCCTCATCTATAAAGTGGATATAATAATACCTGCTCTCCCTTGTGGAAGTCATGAGTTTCAAATGGAAGTATGGACACAAAAGAATATTTTAAAGAATATTGTAGGTTGCAAAGTGCTGTACAAATTTCATTAATGATTGTAGTAGTGGTACTATTGTTCTTTTATAAAGGGAATGACAGGAAGCCAACGAATAAAACTATCATAAATTAATGGTTCTGTACTACTTTATGTTGCCAACTCCACTGCAAATCCAATGAAAATCATGGACTCTCTTCAGAAAAATTCATATTCAGAAACATATCCAAAATTTTAATTATAATTTCAAAAGACTAAAAGATCATCTGAATTGTATGTGTTCATAGAACTCGCATTAAGAACACTTGTTGTAGAGGAGGAACAGAAATGGCAGATTATCTGGAAAGCAAGGAGCCATGGGAATCAAATAGCAAAATGGACATATCAGTGAGCCTAATCAGTCTTGTGGTATAAAGCTGTAGGAAGGTGGGTTAGAGTCATTCGGACGTGAGACGTGGACAGAGAGTCCTGATTGATGAACAGGGTTAACATTTTCTTGTCCAGGAGAGAAGGAAATTCCTATCCATTTCCATAAAAATTCTAGAAGAATTCTCATAAAGATGTAGTGATAAATCCAGGAAAATGTGTTTGAGGGTGAGGGTGCAGTAAGGAGACAAGGGGGGGCACAGCTAGAAATTCTGATGGGAGCAGATATAGAAAGTCAGACATGGGGATGACACTGTTGCCTGGCAATCAGCCCAGGTGGCATCGCCTCAGAAACTATCAGTAACTAAGAGAACCAGCCTCTGCATTTCTCTGGTTCTCCTACCTATGGGTTCAGCAGGGGACCACACTGGGACTAATTCTGGCTAGGCTTGGGAGGAAAAAGAGACTCCAGCTGTCAAGATCACTCTCCGTGAAGCCATCCTGTGGCTGATCTGGTTTTAAGTTTGGCTCCAGTCTCTCTCTGAATGAGTTTTAGGACTTGCTGCTGCTACTGCATAGAGCTCTTTCTCTACCAGGGTTGACAACCTGAATCTTAGACATGACTCCAGACTTGCTCAAAGGGACTCCTATGTGTTCTACATGTCTGCCTAATGCTATCTCTGATCTACCTTCTAGGTTCATATAGCTTATGACATGTGATATGTCCATATTGCCTAGTCCTGGTTGGGCAGCAGATCTCCATCCCCTCATGCCTTTTAATTCAGGGGAGATTCTGGTTTTAGTCCCTCCTTGGTCTGGCTTAACATTCTCTCTCCTGATTCCTGATCCAAATGGTATAGGGGAAAGGGGTCAGAGATTCACAGTGATATTGCTTGTTATGTAAAATTGCTAATTTGTATAATTCCAGTAAGTATCTGTGAATCTTTCTCCTCCCATAAATACCTCCCCAGTCATGGTGTCACCCGAAACCACAGTGGTTTCTCCAATTTGCCATATTAAGATGACTGAATTTACCTCAAGTATCTGAAAATAAAATCATCAGTAAGACATCTTTTACAGTGAAGTTGCAGATTGGTACTCTTGCTTATTATCATGTGGATAAGAACATGCACATGTTCTTCCATTTTATGATGACAAGTCATCTTGGAATATACTGCTTATCCTAGTGTTAAGTTTTTGTACTCAGATTTACTGTTTTTTTGTAGCCCACATAAAATTTGTGTGCTCTATTACATAAGGCAAGACTTGGTTATATTCTTTTCCCTGCTCACCTCTGAAAAATTCTCAACTGGAAAAAAAAAAAAAAGGTATGAATCTCAAAGGAGTTGGAGAGGTGGAATTAATAAGTTAGGCCCAACAGCTCTAACTCCACTATACTTCCCTGAGTGTTAAAAATGGCAATCAACTTTAGGAATCATAAATTTATTACATGCAATTCCAAATAGAGAATTTTCTTGGAGTACAAGCTATGAGAACCTCAGCAAAATCTCTTCGTGATCTAAACAGTAGTCCCCGCTTACCCGTGGCTTTGCTTTTCACAGTTTCAGCTACCTGCAATCAACCATGGTCTAGAAGCAGATGACCCTCCTTCTGACTCTCCTGCCTACATCATTCACCTCACCTCATCTCATTATATAGGTATTTTATCATCTCACATCATCACAAAAAGGGTGAGTACAGTACAGTTAGATATTTTGAGAGAGAGACCACATTCATATAGCTATTATAGAAGATCATTATAATTATCCTATTTTATTATAGTAGTTGTTAGTCTCTTACTGTGCCTACCTTATAAATTAAACTTTATCATAAGTATGTATTACAGGAAAAAACAAAAGGGGTTTGATACTATCCATGGTTTCAGACATCCATTAGGTGTCTTGGAATGTACAATATTCTATGGAAATCAAATACATTATACAACTTTATGACCTCTAGTTGATAATCTACAGGACTATTTTATTTGATATTTAACATATGCTCTCAGAATCTATTTCGTTATTGTTTTACTCTATCACATAAGGCTTTCAATATAAAATTTAAAATGGAATGATAATAAATCACTTAATTTTCTTATAACATGCAGTATTTGAATGTCATTAGGTAAGAATCATTGAATGAAGTAAGTCTTGCTTTTTTATCAACAAATATTGCAGGCAATATTACCTAGCAACTTCAAGAGTTCTTTCTGGGAGTGCCTGGCTGGTACAGTCAGAAAAGCATGTGACTCTTGATCGTGGGATCATGAGTTCAAGCCCTGCGTTGGGTGTAGAGATTACTTAAATAGAGTATAATTATAAATTTATACGGTTACAATATTTATATGGGATAGGAGTAGAATGTTTTTTGTGAAGGCAACTGATTTGCACTGATTGCTTCTGGAAGGCAAGTAACACAATAAATATCATGATGTTGATATTAATTTGTACTTACACTATCAAACCTGAAAACAAAAAGATAGATGTTTTGGCAACAATCTCATTTATCACTATTCATTTGGATCAATCTGAGAAAAGGATGTGCTGTTCTAAAAGTTTCCACTATGCAACCCATAGTGCAGGACAAGTAATGGGGACATTTGTATTATTCTATACAACTATGGTATAAGATCTGATCACAGGCTATTTACTCAATTATTTGTTCATCTACCTAGTCATTCACTCTCTCAACCCACAACACACTGTGCAAAACTCTGGAAATATGGAGAAAGGTTAAGACATGGCTCTTCCTCCGAAGAACTTGTGATTATTAGGAGAGGAAGACACTAAGAGTTATGATCAATTAAATAATAATTTGTAATAATAAGTGCTATTTTTAGGAAGGATATTTATTGGTCAGTTCTACCTGGAAAAAGGAAAAAGAGAAATTCTTGAAAAAAAGAGAGTATGGAACACAACCTTGAAGGTAATGTAAGTATTTTTTGTATGAGATGTTTTTATTTTTAAGCCATTTTAGTTGGAAATTCTGTTACTGGTAGCCCCAAATCTTCTGATACAAGTTTTAAGCAGTTACATTATGAAATTTCTTTTTTTGTAAGTCAAAACAAGTTCAATATCAGCAATTTCATATACTTCAACCTTAGAGCTAACGTGAAGAGATCAGAGTTTTAAGCAAGGGATTAACATGGTCATAATTGGCACTTCAGAATGATCATACTGACAGCAGAATATAGGATGGATTTATGGGGATCTATGACAGTAAGCAAGGAAAGCAGTTCGAAGACTATTCCAGTAGCTGAACTGAGAGTTAATCGGGTAGTAAATTAAGGCAAGAGCAGCAAGGATGGCACATGTAGGGTACAGGTGGGAGAGATGTTAGAGGGGTAGAACTGACAGATTTGGTAACTTATTGGAATTAGGAAGTAAGAGAGAAAGGAATACTTCTAGAAAGATTTTCTGACTCAAGAGGGTAATTTTACTGTTCAATATAATTGATTCTAAGTCTCTTCTCAATTCTGTATCTTGATTCTGAATGCTCATTGGTCTTGGCAAACTCTAGCCCTTCCACTTTAACAAAAACCCCTAAATTTGCTCTTAGCCTTTTGAATGTAGCATCTCGTGACTTGTCCTTTGGGACAATCTATTGTCTCTGTGCTACATTGTGATGCTCAAAAGCACACAACTTTGTTCCATTGTTATTTGAAGGCAAAAGACATACACAATGGCTGGCCTTCCCCAATGGAAGTGTAAGCTCTTTACAAAAGGGACAGGACCCTGCCTTCTATCTTGATTGTCTGCACAACACCTCAGAGACATATGCACAAAGAAAACAAAATTGACTTCAATTATGACATATCAGATGCTTCCTTATGACAAACTGCAGGGAAATTTAAAGAACTGTTGGTTAATTATAAGAGGTGACAGCTGTAACGTCCCAGCCTTAGCTGTCCAGTCCCTTCTGATCCCAAGTTATAGAACCATGTTCTATGCCTCATGGGGCATCAGACATCTGCCTCACCTCCACAATCCTTGTGCCTAGACTATTTGGAAGATAAATAAGGAAATTTAAAGGATCTGACATGCCCTATAATTGTAAGAGCTTTATCATTTGTGTTAATAAATCTAAGAGTGGAAAGGTTGTTAGGTAATTTAAATTTTAAAGATTCTTATAAGTAACATTAGTTTGCTTTTAAAGAACCTAGAAAATGAAAATAGCATCAAAATTCATCTGACTTTGAATAGGATTTTTAATACAGTTATCTAGAATCGGCCATATATACTTTATCAATATATGATTTTCTTTTCACATTCATTACATTAAAAAACTTTTTCAGAAAAGAAAAATGTATTTATATTACTGAACACAATTTAATATATATTCTATTTTTTGTTGCAGATGGTTTGCCACAATTATACAAGATATAACAGATACTTTTAAAAAATTTTTTAGAAAAATAATGTAGGTTTTTCTTTGTGCTTTTCAGGAAAAAGACAAATCTATGATCCTAAAGATCTTTCTCTAGTTCTGTTTATGTCTATTCACATAATTTTTTCATTTTGATATAGTCTATCTATATTGCTTATGAAAATGCAAAAATTGAAAGATGAAAATGATCTATTCAAATTATCTGCTATTACACAAACAGGTTAATAACAGTAATTAAAAGAATAATTATGCAACTACATGCCACTCAAAGGAGTCATTTAAATTATGCATATCAAGCATAAGGTCACATAATGCTAGGAGAAAAGAGCTAAAATATGCAAAATAGTGTACTCTCCATTGGTGACTCCAGTATTAGAAATATTCATATCACAAGCATGTAGTGTGTATCTCATTTTTGAACCTTTTTACCATAAAATCAAATTAATTTTTCTTACCTTATTAGGTGCTCTGAAATTTGAGTAGCATAAAATTTTATAGTAGGGCTGATTTGATCCAAGAGAAGAATGTTTATTTTTTATTTGAGGACTTTATTTTTAAAACATTGATTATTTTTCTACTTATAGAAACATACTGCATTGTAAAAAAAAAAGGTTTGGAAAACACACAAAAGTATAAAATATAAAATTAAAAACACCTATAATGTTACCATTTTGAAATAAGCATGATCTCATTATTGGTGTTATTTCTTTCCTTCTTTTTTAAATGCATTTTGGCAGGGGGGATCACAATAGGTACCAGACTGTGTACTTCCGTAAAATTTTTTACATATGAGTTTTTAATGGTGGCATATTTAACTATTTCATTATTTTTATATTATTTTCATTGCCCACTTTTCTCTTATAAACCATGCTATACCAAACACATAGTAAATTGAATGAGAATTATGATTATTTTATTTGAATAGTGTGCTAAAAGTAGATTTGAATGTTGTAGTAATGGCTACAGGTAGAATTAGGTTTAGATGTAGGATAAGGATCAGGGAAGTAATAGATGTGAATTTTTAAGTTTCTTAATGCATATTAACAAACTTCCTTATAGAACATTTGTATCAGTTTACACACCAATCAGAAATCCAGATCTCTTTAAAATTTCTAGTAATAATGAAGGTAATCTCACTTTACTAACTGATTACTAGTAAAGTTGAATTTTTTTCCATGTTACTAGGCCCTTTGTTTTTCTTTCTCTATTACATGGCTATACATGAACTTTGTTCATTTTTCCGCTGGGTGGTGATTTTTCAATCATTTGCAATAATTCTACTTTTTTCATATTTATTTTAAAAACTTTCCCAGTTCATTACTTGCTTTTTATTTATATTTTGACATACATAAGTATTATGTTTTTATGTGGTCAAAGTACTAAGTATTTACCTTTATTGGTTTTTCCATTGCTTTTATGCTTAAAAAAAATCCCTTGCTATTTTAAGAATTTTTCTTTCTAGATCCAAATGAAAATTATGTTAGTAAATGATATAATGATTTTCCCCCAAGGAGCCAATTCTTCTAACATTTGTTGAATTAAATCTCTTTCTTATCTGTTTCATTTTATAAATTAGTTTACATATTAGCATTTTGTTTTAAGCTGGTCTAATCTATTCTACTAATCTGTCTATTGATTCTTATATGCTTATTATACTCTCTTGATTATTTTTATTCCGTACTATGTTTTAATATTTGGGAAGGCAAGGAAGCCCCCACCACTTTTATTTTTTATATGTCATATATTAATCTTTCAGATCAATTTATTGGAGAATTTCAGAACTTATTCTAAAAAGATAAGCATTTATTCTTTTAAAATCACCTATTATTTTGAGCACTTCAAAAAACACCTCTTATATTTGCACCTCATAAAAAGAAAGGAAAGAAAATATGACAAAGTACCTCCTGTATTTCTTCCAAGTACTTGCTAAACACATTCACAAATAGCATAGTTCACTTAATCCTCAGTCAGTCTGTGAAAACAGGATTAATTATCCTATTTTACACATAAGAAATCTAAGACTAAGAAAATTTATGTCTTACCCAGAGTTCCAGCAAAAATGCTGGTAAAATTATACCAAGCTAATGCTCCTTTCATAACGTCACATATATCTTGTCCCATACTTAAAAATATGAAACCCTTCAGTTTAAAGATTATCATTTCGGGATGCCTCGATGGCTCAGTCAGTTAAGCATAGGACTCTTGGTTTTGGTCCAGGTGGTGACCTCAGGGTCATGAAATCGAGCTCCATGTAGGGTTCTGCACTTGGCACAGGGTCTGCTTAGGACTCTTTCCCTCCTCTTCTTCCTCCCTCTCTGCCCCTACCCCCCGCTCAGTTGTGCTTGCACTCTCTCTCTCAAATAAATAAATTTTAAAAATCTTTAAAGACTATCCTTTTACCTAAAATGCATATATCAAAACATTCTGTTTTGTACATTTTTATTTATTTATTTATTACCTGATGACATACTTTCAAGTGAAATATGCCAAAGAAGACACAGAGTCACTAAAGGCAATCACAGAAACTATGGTTTATTCTCAGGCCTTAGTGGAGCTTCAGGTAAGTCACCTGACTTGAATTTGCTTATGGATAAATTCCTTGTCTTCTCAAAGTTAATAATAATTAAAGACTACATAATCTTTTTCATTACTTGAGTATGTACATAGAACACACTGGAACAAGTTTTTTGTGGGTTTTTTGTTTTGTTTTGTTTTGGTATTCATGAATTCAGCATATGCAAAAAAAATTTCAATCTAATGGAAATATCCCATTCTTTTGATTCTTTCCAAGACAAATCCACAGTTATTCCAGAAGTCCATTTTCAACCTAATGTTTCATGTAATCCCATTCCTCATCTTACATTTTCAGATAAACTAAACTATTTGATGGTTCCCATATAACAAGATTAATTAGGATTCTTTGGCTGCAAGTGGCAGGAAATTAAGAAAAGCTTAAGCAAGAAAGGAAATGGTTTGGCTCATGTAACTGAAAAGTATAGCAACATCCGGACTCAGGCTTAATTTAATTTCCAGACTTAAAAAAAAAATGTTGTGACAAACCTCTCTCTATATGCATCTTTCTAAAAATCTCTATGTTGGTTTACTAATCTGGAAAAAATCAGAAAATAAGGGTCTGAAATTTTATTCTGCTTATAAACTAACAAGTTGACCTGCTTCAGTTACCCCATACTGACAGAGGACATAAGACTCCTGAACCAAAGACAAGGGACTTGATTACTCATGGCACAACCATCAGCAGAAACATCAGCATATTGCTGTGAATCCTCCTTGCCCCCAAATCCCACAGGGCTGACACAGACAAGCTCAAGAAGATGCCTCCACAGGCATTATGTTTTGTTATAGGAGAGGAACCTTGAGCTTAAGGAACTTGAATGTTTTATAATGGGTTTTATACTTTATAAAGGAAACATTCTTTTCCTTTGCTCAGGATCCATATCTCTCTCTTCCTACAGCTGTTTACTAAGCAAACATATTTGAAAATACAGTCTGGAACATAACCCTGGGCCACTGTAACTCTAAATGACCAAGCCTGAGCACTGTGGTCCTCTGTGATCCTCTGTGATTCTCCTTCAAAACACATAAATAATTATTACGGTAGTGTTAACAGAGAAAAGGCTATTGATGTGAAGCAAGCAAAATGCAAACAAGTTCTATATCCTATATCCTTTTCCCTCTCTGTATCTTTCCTTTCCATCTTCCCTTTGCTTTTGCATACTCTCTTCCTCTTTTATCTCTATGTGCCTCTGTCTTAGACAATCTACAAAGCCATGCCTAGGTGCACATCCCAGCATGAAGACTGTTACACTCCTTTCTAAGCTACAAAATTTTCTAAATTTATTCAGAGCTTTCTCTTTCTCTGTTGTGGCACTTTTCAACTTCCTACTTTGCATCAGAATATCTGTTTGGATGCCTTAACCTTCCCATCTAGGACTGGATCTCCTTCTGAGCAAAGTCATGTCTGTACCTGTTTGTACCTCCCATGGATCAAAACATATTACAGGTGCTTAATATATATGTACTGAGTAAAAGGGAGGATATGAGATTGAATTTCAATAACTTATATCTTTTAACTAATAATGATGGAACAATTACCTGTCCAAGAAACCAAAGATTTTGCTTCTCTTCCTATTTTCACCATACACTGGTTGGCCACCTTGAGCAAATCTATTAACTTCTCTAAGGCTTCAATTCTCTCATTTGTACAAAAGTGAAAATATGTGTTCTTCCTCATATGGTTATTAAGATAATCACATGAGAAAATGCATATGAAACTATTTTTTTTCAGATAAACATGTAATTGAAGGTAAAATTCTTATTATTCTATAGGGACATGAGTAATGCTTTCATAGAAAATTCCAGTAATAGATTACAAAAAAAAAAGATGGGCTTAGATTTCTTCTTGTGAGTTTAATTTTTATTATTTATGATCAAACCTTATATATTAAATATAGTATGAGTAAAAGTAAAAGAAATTTTTAGTAACTACAATTCTGAAACTACTTTAGAATGTAAACCACTCTAATAATTAATGAACTCCATTTTACTCTAATAATTAATGAACTCCATTTTTAAATAACAAGCGAACCATTTCTGTTATATGAATTCAATGTGTTTAATATTAGAAAATAGTTATACAAAAGTAAGTAGATGTAATTTGAAAGATGCTTACAAAAATTGTCAGGACAAAAATACATAGTCCTTGGTACTTCTAATTCCACCATCATCTTTTAATTTCTCTGAGTTAATTTTTAGAATGCTTATCTCTAGAAGTCCTCAGAAAGTATAAATTTCTCTGAATTAATTTTTAGAATGCTTGTCTCTAGAAGTCCTCAGAAGGTATAAAGTTATCAATAGAGTTGTTACATTATCTGCTGATAAAACCTTATATTATTTTTACTGACTGAGAAGCAAAGAGATATAAACAGGTAAATCTTGAAGGAAGAGAGACAAATTAGAAAGAAAGTAAAACTGTGGCATGAATTTGCCTAGAAGATAATTGGAAAAGGAACATATTGCCAAGAAGGAAAAAGCATATAAGGACAGATAGAGATACTGCCAAATAAAATAAAAATTCCTAATTCATAGCTTTGTCTTCCACTGGCCTTGTCAAACAGCTCAGTTTTCTGTACATCTATTTTTTTTTTAATCCACAAAATTTTCTTTCAAATTTGAACAGGAAAACAGACTGGAGTCAAATAATTTATTTGTTCAGATAATTTTCTCCCTTTACAGGAAGAGTCCCATGACTTCTTTAAGTTTCTTTCTGCTATATTAACAATTAGTTGTTTGGAAAAGTATATTTTTTCCTAGAATTTTTTTCCCTTGAAGTTTTGGTTGAAATTTTGAATAGAATCTGCAAATATTCAAGTGTTGAAAAATACCTACACCAGGGACGCCTGGGTGGCTCAGTCGGTTAAGCGGCTGCCTTCGGCTCGGGTCATGATCCCAAGGTCCTGGGATCGAGCCCCGCATCGGGCTCCCTGCTCAGCGGGAAGCCTGCTTCTCCCTCTCCCACTCCCCCTGCTTGTGCTCTTTCTCTGGTTCTCTCTCTGTGTTGTCAGTTAAATAAATAAATAAAATCTTTATTAAAAAAAAAAAAGAAAATTACCTACACCAGACTATGTTTCTTCTGTCAGAGAGAAGAGTATATTTCCATTAAATGTCTTCCTAATTAATAATAAGCAAATGATAATGAGTAAAATCATGATAATGTGATACAGAAATGTTTCAATTCATTGAAAAATGCCAGAAGAACACAGTTACAAAAATAAAAAACATGGACATACAGAAATTCCAAAGCAACTACATTTTTCCCATTGAGTTGGGAACCACATAAAAACAGTTCCAAACTATTTCCTCAGAAATAAGCAGAAGTGAAAATTTGAGGCAGGACCGTACTTCTAAGGTCCACAATGAATTCCAGGCATTCAAGAGAGCACCACGATTCCCAGCATCAAAAGCTATAGCAGGGATCAAGAAAAATTAAAATTCTTTGTCAGAAAGAATCCACCTGCAACATGAGGTCACTATATCCCCGGCTCCTTTATTCCGGTGATCCCCTTGGCCTGATGTAAGGGTCTGGGTCATGTTTGAAATGCTTTTAATTAATGCATTATCAGGAAGAGGAGTGAGACTATGGTTACTACACTATAGATTTGGGAGAGACGAAGGTGACCAAAAAAGGATTGAGAGGTTTTGCCACAGTCACTAGAGCTCAGATTTCAGAGAACATAACAGGACCATATCACAAGAATCAAAATGAAAAAGTTAAGTGCCTTCCTTACGTTCAACAGATGAGGCACACCTCTCTATTAACTGCACTGCAACTTTCAGCTCTCTTCCCTACTTTTCAGGACCAGAAGGAAAATCTGGATGGCTTCTTTATTTAAAGTTTTAAATTTTTTTACTTTTTGAAATTCTCATCTAAATATTCCTTAGTAAAATGCTGCAGTGTGGAAAAAAAAAAAAGTATTCCGGGTGCTTTTTAAAAGCTCTCAAATGTGGTTCATATCTCGGCAAACTTTTAGATATTTTTATAGTAATCCTCCAAAGAAAAGTAACTACTTAATGCCAAGCACATGTGAATGAAATGTAGGGGCCTAAGTTATTCATTAAAAATTATTATACTTAGATTTAAAAGTTGAGCTCCTTGTTTCTGTTGAGGTTTCTGAAAGTAGGAGTTTAGAGCTGTATCATGTGATAACTAATGCCATAGTTCCTTCCAGTTCCTGCAAGCAGAAAGAATACATACCTCTCAGGGCACCTGGGTGGCTCAGTCGTTAAGCGTCTGCCTTTGGCTCAGGTCATGATGCCAGGGTCCTGGGATCGAGCTGCGCATCTGGCTCCCTGCTCAGCAGGAAGCCTGCTTCTCCCTCTCCTGCTCTCCCTGCTAGTGTTCCCGCTCTCGCTGTGTCTCTCTCTCCCTGTCAAATAAATAAATAAAATCTTAAAAAAAAAAAATACATACCTCTCACACTATCATAATATGTGACTCTTGCTAGTTCCTGTTTTACAACATGAAGAAGTATCACCAGTTAAAATTATATTTTAAACATAAATGTAAATACATCTATGTATATACATCCATAAATTCTAAACAATGTTCTTTTATTTATTTTTCAAATTTTATTATTATGTTAATCACCATACATTACATCATTAGTTTTTGATGTAGTGTTCCATGATTCATTGTTTGTGCATAACACCCAGTGCTCCACGCAGAACGTGCCCTCTTTAATACCCATCACCAGGCTAACCCATCCCCCCACCCCCCTCCCCTCTAGAACCCTCAGTTTGCTTCTCAGCGTCCATCGTCTCTCATGGCTCGTCTCCCCGCCCGACTTACTCCCCTTCATTCTTCCCCTCCTGCTATCTTCTTCTTTTTTTTTCTTAACATATATTGTATTATTTGTTTCAGAAGTACAGATCCATGATTCATCAGTCTTACACAATTCACAGTGCTCACCATACCACATACCCTCCCCAATGTCTATCCCCCGGCTACCCCATCCCTCCCACCCCCCACCACTCCAGCGTTGCTGGAGTGGTTTCCTGAGGTTAAAAATTCCTCATATCAGCGAGTCATATGATACATGTCTTTCTCTGATTGACTTATTTCACTCAGCATAACACCCTCCAGTTCCATCCATGTTGTTGCAAATGGCAAGATCTCATTCCTTTTGATGGCTGCATAAAATTCCAATGTGTATATATACCACATCTTCTTTATCCATTCATCTGTCGATGAACATCTTGGCTCTTTCCACAGTTTGGCTATTGTGGACATTGCTGCTATAAACATTGGGGTGCATGTACCCCTTCGGATCCCTACATTTGTATCTTTGGGGTAAATACCCAGTAGTGCAATTGCTGGATTGTATGGTAGTTCTATTTTCAACTGTTTGAGGA
>NW_027397065.1:5901879-6049573 GCF_003265705.2 Callorhinus ursinus
AGTTGTTTGAAAGAAGAAAGAAGATTTAAAAAAAAAAAGAAAAGAAATGGGAGACACTGTGATCAGGCAGGAGACTAGAACAAAGCCATACACTAGTGATTTAGGGTATATTTTGATCTGTTAGAAGAAACTGTATCTCAAAATTTTAAAGAGAGAAGAACTTATATATATATGCCAAAAATAAGGGTAACTACTCTGAAGTGATAAAATATGACTCTAGAAATAAAAAATAAAAAATGTTTTTTTAAAAAAGGAATTGATAAGATGTTGGTTGAAAAAGGGAAAAAGAAAAATTCAAAAAAAAAAAACAAACAAAAAACAGTTAAAAAAATTAACTTTGAAAAACTAATGAATCATGGTAAAAAAGCCATGAATTCTATGTGCAGTATTCCCCTAGCGCTGGAGTTCTCCCGTTCTCCTTGATCAGTTAACTTGGTCTTGGCTTGCTGGCTGTTCGTTCTGATCTTTTCGGGGAGGGGCCTGTTCCCGTGGTTCCCAAATGTCTTTGCAGGAGGCAGGATTGCCCCGCCCTTGTCGGTCGGGCTAAGCAAGCTGCTGGGGTTTGCTCTCAGGAGTTTTTGTTCCCTGCAAGCTCTCGGTACCACTTTGGAGGACCAGGGTGAAAATGGCGGCCTCCCAATCTCCACCCGGAGGAGCTGAGAACTCAGGGCCCCGCTCCTCAGTGCGCCCCCAGAGAAAAGCAGTCAATCACTCCCATCTCCCCGGTCTCCGGCCGCACTGCGTGCTCCCCCGGCCTGTGACCGAGCGTTTCTATCTCTGGCACCCGATCCCATGTGGAGTCTCCAAACCCAGCAGATCCCTGCGGTGCGCTCCCGCGCCGCTCCTCCTGGGGGAGGAAGGGGAGTCTCCCCGGCTCTGCTGCTTGTTGGGTCCCTGCTGGAGGCTCAGTGGCCTGACTGGGGCCAGTTTATGGCCACCCCGAGCTGAGAGCCCGCACCTCGGCTCCGTCTCTGCAGCCGGCTTCCCTGCTCCGATACCTGGGAGCTCTGCTGCACTCAGGCACCCCCGGTCTTTCTGTGACCCCGAGGGTCCTGAGTCCACACTGTCCCGGGAGGGTTCCACCTCCCGCTTAAGCACTGGAGTGACGTCCCTCAGCGGAACCGACTTCTAAAAGTTCCAATTTTGTGCTCTGCGGCTCTAGCACTTGCCAGAAGCGGCCGACGGAGGCCCCCTTCCCCGCCATCTATCCTCCCGAATATCGCCTCGGATTCACTTCTCCGCACGTCCTACCTTCCAGAAAGTGGTCGCTTTTCTGTTCAGAGTGTTGTTACTATTCTTAACTTCGATCTCCTGTTGAGTTCGTAGGTGTTCAGAATGGTTTGATCCCTATTCAGCTGAATTCCTGAGACCAGACGAAATCCAGGTCTCCTACTTCTCCGCCATCTTGCTCCGCCCTCAACAATGTTGTTTTAATGGATACATGAGAAATAGTCAAAATAACAAACACAAACATAAAAGTCCAGCCTAAATAAACTGCATCCCAATCTGGTCTACTGCAGAGGAATTTTTCCCAGCATCAGAAATAAAGTTCTTATGATACATTCTATATTGGGAATTTGTGCCAAGAAGACAAACTTATCCAGAGCCTGAATCATAACAACTCTTAAACTGAATTAGGATAAAAATTCAACAGTTCACCTGAAAACAATACTTTTTTTTAAGATTTATTTATTTATTTTTAAAGATTTATTTATTTTTATTTGGGGGGGAGGGAGAGAAGGAGAACCTCAAGCAGACTCCCCACTGAGCACAGAGCCTGACGTGGGGCTCAATCTTAGGACCCTGAGATCATGACCCAAGCTGAAACCAAGAGTCGGAGGCTCAATGGACTGAGCCACCCAGACACCCCTATTTGTTTATTTTAGAGAGAGAGAGACTGGGGGAACAATGGGAGAGGGAGAGAGAGAATCTCCAGCAGACTCCCTGCTGAGTATGGAGCCTGATACAGGGCTTAATCTCATAATCCTGAGATCATGACCTGAGTAGAAATCAAGAGTTGGATGTTGAAACAAATAACGCAACATATTTTAAGAAAAAAGGAAAAGAAGAAGATAACAGGAGAGGAAGAAAAGGGGAGTATGTCAGAGGGGGAGACGAACCATGAGAGATGATGGACTCTGAAAAACAAACTGAGGGTTCTAGAGGGTAGGGGGGTGGGGGGATGGGTTAGCCTGGTGATGGGTATTGAGGAGGGCACGTTTTGCATGGTGCACTGGGTGTTATGAACAAACAATGAATCATGGAACACTGCATCAAAAACTAATGATGTAATATATGGTGATTAACATAACAATAAAAAATTAAAAAAAAAAAAAGAGTTGGATGTTTAATCAACAAAGGTGCCCCAACAATACTGGATTTTAATCAATGGCAAAAATCATTAAAATGTTCAGCAGAAGAAAAGCTGAGGTAAATGCAAATAAAAATAAAAATAAAAATAAATAACTGTTAAGAGCTCTATCTCCAAGGACTCACAATAAAAGACACTATGAAAGGTTTAGATGAGAATAACACTCCTGAGAACCACATAAGAATCAGTAGACAGTCTAGGTCAGAAACAACAACACAGAAGTAGGAACCATTCAAGAGATTTGTTCAGTTTTCTTAATTAAATGAGAATAATACATATACCTATTGCACTTCTTTCACAGATCTCAAGATTGTCACTTTCTATATTAAATTTATAAAACAAAGTTAAAATTTATAAATTCCTAATTAACCCATATTAATTCTGGTATTTTCAAGAAAATAAGAGTAATTTTAAACTGAGTGAATAAAGACATTGTTCTCTTAATCCTCAGAATCAGTAAGTGAAAAGAACTTCGTAGATGAATGATTAAGCAATAATATATCTTGCAATTCTGCAATACTGTGAACTTTATATACATGTTCATTCTCATTCTACAATTGAATTAGGTTCAAAACAAGTTATTAGTATCTCAATTTTATATCTGTAAAGTGTGAAGCACAGAGCAATACAATGTCTTTCCTGCCCCCACACAGACCACTGGTAATTTTTCTCTCCAAGAACATCATATTCACCCAGCCATGTAGTGTTTATGGCATCTGTAGATTAGCAAGAAATAGAGGAGTAAAAATAGATGAAAGAAATTAAATGAAAATAACTACAATAGGCAAAAAGGGTATGATTTCAACCACCTGAATTATATATTACAGATAGGAATAGGTTTAATTTTATAATTTATTAATTTTACTAGTAAGTATATGGAAAACTAAGAAAAAAAAACAGGACAAAACAATTTTAACTACTGGTATTAAATATGATAGATAATGGTAGAATCTATCAGAGAAGAAATAAGAAACCATAAACAATCCTGTAATTAAATTATAAAGTATAAACCTATACAAACTTAGGAATGAAAGAAATTATATTTTCCAGATGGTAAGTGTTTGGGGGCTAAAGGTTTGGGCAGTTGTTTGTGAACTTAAGACAAGTCTTGCATAATGGAATTAGAATCTTTTCCTATAGCATAGTATGATTAACAGAATTTTAAAACAGATCATACTCCTAATAAAGCTAAATACACCAAGAGGTAAATCATATACCACAGTATGAGGTTTAAGAAATCACTCTAAAATGATTATTTATATTCCCATGATAACATAATGATATAAAGCTTTTTCTTAGGGTTAGTCCTTGGTAAAAAAAAAAAAAAATTAAATATATGTATATATTTATATACATATATATGAAGGGAGAATAGCTAGTTATTACCCCTCTCCCCACATCAAAAACAATTCTGATATCCTTCAGACACTGAAAGTTATATAATGCTGATGGCTTGAATCATTACCTTTCCCAGAGGTATTTGCATCTCAAGAGGTATCAAAGCATTATGTAAAAGAACTACCACTATTAGTGGGTAAGAAAAGATTTGGGGCAAAGGATAATGGGCCTCCCAAAGATCCCTGAATTCATTCAGGAAGATACTTGGTCTCAATCTTTCCCACCGGGAAAGTGAATTTAAATTCCTGGTGGCCTCTGAATGTAACCCAAAGTGGTCTATCATCTGGTTAACATTTTCTTAATATCGTAACACTTTAGCATTAAATCTCATATGAATTTTGGATCTTACCTTACTGTACACATATTTGTTTTAAAATAAAAGTAATGGGTTCTCCAATCTGGAGTAAAATTGGCACTGAAGAATGGATTCAAGAAAATACAGTCATGTTTGTTATTTTGAGTATCCCCTACCCATCCCATTCTATCCTGGCATGTTGACCAATGTCTTTGTATTTGTCTCAAAATGAGAAGAATGAGTATGTTGTTTTTTACTAAACTGATAACATAGACAGAAACAGGCGTACCTGGGTGTCTGTCAATTAAGCATCTGCGTTTGGTTCATGTCATGATCCCACAGCCCTGGAATGGAGCCCCACAGTGGGCTTTCTGCTCAGCAAGGAGTCTGTTTGTCCCTTTCCCTCAGCCCTCCACCCCCTGCTCATACTCTCTCTCTTTCTCTCAAATGAATACATAAAATTTTTTTAATGTATAACCTTTAAAAAATATATATACACAGAAACATATTATCTATATGAATCAGCACAATAGAACAAACAGGTATGATATATAGAAACCACTTCTTAATGTTTTGTTTAAATGAACTGTAGCCATATATACTGAGTATATTCTACCTAAATCAAAATAAGTCTTTGGAAAATATACTGGCCCATTCTGTTCTAAGATGAGCCAAAATTTGTGAACAAATATGACCAGAAATAGTCTCTCCAAAGGAACAGAACTGAGCAATTACAGTGAAGTTAGACAACACAGAAAGTCACTTCAGATAATTCAGTCTCAAAAAATCCTATGTATTTGTGCATAGTTTGAGCTCAAATATCATTGCCCAAACTTCCAACATCTCTATAAAAATCCAAATTGTTTTAGAGACAAAAAAAAAAAGGGGGGGGGAGTGCTTAATGCCATGGAACTGTGGAACTGGATATTGGCCAGCAAAAAACAAAAGATAGTCATGTTAGTTAATATTTTTCCTTTGGATTTTCATTGTTTTATTTTTAAGGCACATATTATATAAAAACCCAGAAGAGTACCCAGATAGCAGATTACCCTACAAAAAGATCACAGCCTGGGCACTAGCTTCTCTGTAATAAAACTCCACATTCACACCATGAGATCACATTGAAATGTTTACCTATAGAAGAGTCAATTCCTCACAAGGAGAAAAAAAGGACGTTCTAAATTATGACAACAGTTAATATTATATATGAAGTAGTCATGATCATATCCATTGAAGTATTGATGCAATTCCTTATGTTCCACAGATAAGTGAAACCATATGATAATTGACTTTCTCTGCTTTACTTATTTCACTTAGCATAATCTCCTGCAGTTCCATCTGTGTTGATGCAAAAGTTGGGTAGTCATCCTTTCTGATGGCTGAGTAATATTTCATTTTATATATGGACCACATCTTCTTCTTCTTTTTTTTTTTTCCTTTTCTTTCCACATCTTCTTTATCCACTCGTCTGTTGAAGGGCATCTCAGCTCCTTCCACAGTTTGTCTATTGTGGACATTGCAGCTATGAACATTGGGGCACAGGTGGCCCTTCTTTTCACTACATTTGTATCTTTGGGGTAAATGACCAGTAGTGCAATTGCTGGGTCATAGGGTAGCTCTATTTTTAACTTTTTGAGGAACCTCCACACTGTTTTCCAAAGTGGATGCAAAATGAACAAACCTTTTTTAAAATTTGAAAGAGAAAGGAAAAGGGTTTTATTGGAGCCCAAGTTAGGACAGCTGTTTGGCATACAAAGAAGAGAGTGCTTCAGGGAGGGAATGTTTGGTGGAGGGTTATCTAAGTTTTTTACATAAAGAGTTACAAATCATCATGACAAAGGACATTCTAGAAAGTTACAGACTTTATCTTACATTGTTAGTATGTGCAAGGCTGTATGACTTCAATCTTACAGGAACCAGAGAGGTGTTTTGTTTTTCTTATCTTTATGTTTGGAATGCTCCTTTTTGTTTTTGTTTTTGTTTTTTAACAAAGAAGACTGTACAATATGTGCTGGAGGCAGAAATAGAGCCCATGCTTTGAGGTTTTGCTGAGTCATTCTGACATTGCTAAATGTTAAAGTATAGCTTCCCTGGGAGCCCAGGAGCAGGGCCCACAAATATTAAAAGTTGAAAATTTCCTTTATCAGGAGCTGAAATGAAATAAATGTTCAGATGCTAATGCATTTGCACTGTAACATTAACATACCCAAGGTATTTGAAAATCATTAAGTTAGGTGTGACTTTAGTTCCTCTTATCTTTTGTCACTCTTGGACAAATTAATATTAACATTACATTTTCTGACATATCCAGTGAAGGGCTAGTCCCCAAAATTATAAAGAACTTATAAAACTCAACACCCGAAAAAACAAACAATCTGATTAAAAAATGGGCAGAAGACATAAATAGACATTTCTCCAAAGAAGACATACAGGTGGCCAACAGATACAGGAAAAGATGCTCAACATCACTCATCACCAGGGAAATGCCAATCAAAGCCACAATGAGATATCACTGCACACCCGTCAGAATGGCTAAAATCAAAAACACAAGAAACAACAGATATTGGTGAGGATGTGAAAAAAAAAAGGAAACTTTATGCACTGTTGGTAGGAATGCAAACTGGTGTAGTCACTGTGGAAAACAGTATGGAGGTGCCCCAAAGTTAGAAATAGAACTATCTTATGATCTAGCAATTGCACTAGTGGTTACTTGACAAAAAAATACAAAAACAGTAATTCAAAGGGATACATGCACCCCTATGTTTACACCAGCATTATTTACAATAGTCAAGAAATGGAAGTGTGCATCAATTGATGAATGGATAAAAAAGATGCGGAACATTTTTCAGCCATAAAAAAGAATGAAATCTTACCATTGGCAATGACACAGATAGAGCTAGAGGATATGATGCTAAGCAAAATTACTACCTTAGAATTTCACTCATCCGTGGAATTTAAGAAACAAACAAGTAAAGGAAAAAAAATGAAAGAGAGAGAGTCAAAGCAAGAAATAGACTTTTCATTATAGAGAACAAACTGATGGTTACCAGAGGGGAGGTGGGTAGGAGGATGAGTTATACATTAAGGCATTAAGGAGTGCACTTGTCATGATGAGCACCAGTGATATACGGGAAGTGCTGAATCACAATATTGTACGCCTGAAACTAATGTAACACTGTATGTTAATTAATTGGAATTAAAATAAAAACTTCTAAAAAAAGAAAAAATATATTACACTTCCAAGAGAAAGCAAAAACCAAATGAGTGCGTACTACTTTTTAGACGCAATCACATACCTCCATTATTATAAACCTGTCCTAAAATAACATATAACCAAACAGATGCACAAACACCAAAACAAAGGGTAATTTCTTGGCTTTTGAGAAAAGAATTTTTTTAAAATTGTGAGGTCCTTGGGATCAGAAGCTTTTGTGATGTGTCAGAAAATTCTGCCAGGTATATTATAATGAGAATATAAAAATTTAAAATACATTCTGTGCATTATAGAATCTAATTTTTTATGATATCAGGATAGAAATGTCAGGACAAAAATTTAAGAACTCTGCTACAAGCCAAAGAAGTGGTACATCTCAAGTCATCCTCTACCTAAAGAACCCTGTGAGAGATGGGCGGCTTCAAAAAAAGATCTTAACATGGCCCCCAGTGCTTCTGTTTTAGATACCACGTTCCTGTCACACAGAGGCCCACTAAAATTCTGTTACCTAAGGGAATGGTGACAGATAATACAACCTGTGGAGAAAGAGGGATCTAGGTTCTAGTCCTGGCTCCTATTCCGCCAGGTACAAACTGTGCTTCTTTTAACAGATCACTGAATTTGGCAAGACCTTGGTAATAAGAAACATATGTGGAACTACTTAAAGAATATAATCTGATTTCTCTAACCCTAAATGATCTGACTAGGAAGACTATGTTAATCATATAAACACCTTTGAGAAAAGATACATAAGAAAACCAGAAGGGAAAATGACTTTTCTAAAGTAAAAAAGACCTTTAAAGATATATGTAAAAAACAGAGACTGAATAATATTATAAGCATAGCACAGTGTTTAATGAATGAACATCCAAAAAGCATTGCTAAGGACATAATATATAAGTAATACACATTCCTTTAATTTTTTACAAATTATCAAATATAATACTATCAGTAAAGATACAGTCATCTGCTATTTTATTTTGAATAGTCTTATTAATTCATTTAAACTCTATTCCTAAAAGACTTGAATAAGCTAAGTAATTGGTTGTGCGTTTTTTTTTAAATCTTGTTTGAAAGACAATTGAACAATAATTAAAACAACTGCAAATTAAGCAAGCAGGAAATGTATGTAATTTCTGAAGTATCTTAAAAGACAGCCCAGAAACAATTCTAAAATTTCCATTTCTTAAAATAGCTAGGTGCCAAAATATATCCCCTGGCACCACCAGTTAAGAGATTTTGTATTCACATATAGAGTATCATTCACAAACCTACCTTTTCTCCAACTGAGAGAGAAATAAGGGGTGGTCTAAAGCAGGCTTCTAGCACCGTAAAAAAGATCAATACTTGATGGAGATGGGAACTGTCTAAGCCCTTTAGATGCATTATTGTTTCATCTTCTCAATAATTTTAAAAGGCAAGTACCATATTATCTCTCCATTTTGCAGACAAAGAATCTAAGAATAAGGGAGGTAAGTACCTTGCCTGAAGTCAGACAAGTATGAAACGAAAATGCTAAAACATAAATACATCTTAATCTGTAGTTACCCTCCTAATTACCTTTTTCCTGCCTCCCTTCACCTGATGTTTTGAGAGAGTATTGCTTCCTGCCTACACATAGCTACAATTCCCAAATATAGCCACTCTGACCAGGAATTTTGTTTTTTGTGATTCTCCAGCAAATGAAGAAATTCTACCATAAGCCTTTCTGGCTTCTTGTATCCCCACCCCTTTATCTCCACTCTATTCACCAAGATAATTTCAGGAGGCACAAAGAAGTTGCAATATAATGTGGAACTTCTTAGAGCTGTTACAGTCAGGACGTATGTAGAAAGTTGGCTCCAGGATTCCCATATTGGAGACAAAATGGGGCAGGGGCAGATTACTATGGATCTCCCCTGAAAGTGAAAAGGGGAACAGTAACCATTGTGTTGATTGTTCCCTGAGAACAGTATTGCCATCAATGGAAAAAAAAAAAAAAAGAAAGAAAGAAAATTATTTTCTCTAGGAAACCAAGTACATTACATGCAAAGCATTCATGTGTTCTTTGAAAGATCTGCATGTTGATGAGCCCAAGAATTTCTCACTTTCCTTCCATTTTTGCACGGTCTCTCTGGTCATGGCTTAAAACCCATCACAAAAAAAGCCATTTTCACTGCTAATTCTAAATATGCATAAGTCATGTCTCCTATGCAAGGTTATGCCCTGTGACTGAAAGCATACATTTTGGTGTAAGTCATCTAGCCCAAATGGGTAAAAAGGCAACATTATTTGTTTGTTTTCTTTTTAAAATTTTTATTTATTTATTTGACAGAGAGAGAAGGAGCAAGTGAACCCAAGCAGGGGGAGTGGCAGAGGGAGAGTAAGAAGCAGGCTCCCCACTCAGCAGAGAGCCAGATGTGGGGCTTCATCCCAGGACCCTGAGATCATGACCTGAGCTGAAGGCAGATGCTTAACTTACTGAGCCACCCAGGTGCTCCAAAAAGGCAACATCTTATTCGTAATGTCTTACCACCTTATAGAGCACTTTATCCAAATATATTCCTCTGAAAACTGAAAAGGAGAAATGTGTCATATATTCAATTGATCTGTCTCCCCCAAATCAACTGTTCTTCTTACAATTACCTTCCTACCATACTCCAGAATATTCAGCACAAAAGAAGAGAGTATAATAAAGTAGCACCTTGGAATGTATGAGCACAGTTAGGACTGTATGGAAATACATTGAGTGCTCTTTGTCATAAGGTAGGACCCAGAGAATTTTCTATCACAATTCCAATTCCAAACTCAACCTGCAAAGAAATCAGCTAATTTGTTTCCCAGTTAAACCTCTCTCAATTCCAGAATTGAAGTGTGGCCACCTTGTGCCCACTGGACTTCCATTAGCAATAGCTCCAAGAGTGTTCCATATTGCTTTCATCATTTCTGCTTTTCCTTTTTTAATTTTTCATACAGAAACTCTTATGTAATATTTGTTTTTTTCACACGTAAGATTTTTGAAGAGAAAAAACAAATCATGTTAACCTTTATAGCATCAAAAAAAAAGGTGATAAACTGAAAGCATAATTAATTTTGTTCCTTTAACATAACACGGTTGCTTACTAGCATTTCCCTAGGCCATTTTCTTTCTCAGTATGCACAGATGAATGAAGAAATTAAAAAATTTTTGTGACCTACAGTTAGGCCAGAAATTAATTATGCTAACTTCATGCACAGATTTATATTCAACAGATTTACTACTTTCCTACTAGTTAATAAAAAGGACTTTATTTTTACAAAATTTTTCTAGTCTTTTGGTTTCCATATCTTGTCTATTGTAAATAATGCTGCTATGAACATAGTAGTGCATCAAGTTAGTGTTTTTGTTACCATTGAATATATTCTCAGAAGTGCAATTGCTGTATTTTATGATAGTTTTACTTTTTATTTTTTGAGGATTGTCCATAATGTTTTCTGTAGTAACTGTATCAATTTACGATCCCCCCAAGAGTGCACATCCCTTGCCTTTTTGATGATAGCCATTTTAAAGGCATGAGGTGAGATCTCATTGTGGTTTTAATGTGCATTTCCCTAATGACTGGTGATGTTGAACATCTTTTCACATACCTGTTGGCCTTTCTTATGTTTTTTTTGTAGAAATGTCTACTCATGGCTTTTGCCCATTTTTTAATTGGGTTATCTGGGGTATTTTCTACTGAGGTGTAGAAGTTCTTTATGTTTTGGACATTAACTTCTTATCAGATATATGGTTGGCAAATATTTTTTCCCATCCCTTGTCTTTTCACTTTGTTGATGATTTCCTTTGCCCTGAAGAAGCTTTTTAGTTTGATGTAGTCCCACTTGTTTATTTTTTATTTTATTGCTGTGTTTTAGGCATCATAGCCAAAAAATCATTTCCCAGATCCATGTCAAGGAGCTTTGCTTTTATGTTTTCTTCTAGGAATTTCCTGGTTTCAAAGCTTACATTTAAGTCTTTAATCCACTTCAAGTTACCTTTCGTTGAGTGACATAAAATGTGGGTCCAGTTTCATTCTTTTATGTGTGAATGTCTAATTATCCCAGCACCATTTATTGAAGAGACTGTCTTTTCTCCATTTGAGTATTCTTGGCTCCCTCGTCAATTAGTTGACCATATATGTTTGGTTTATTTCCGGACTCTTGATTTTTTTCCCCATTGGTCTATATGTCTGTTTTTATACTAGTACAACACAATTTTGATGACTATAGCTTTATAGAACAAAATGAAATGAGGAAATGAGATACCTCCTGCTTTGTTCTTTCTCAGGATTTCTTTGGCTATTTGGGGTGTTTTGTGATTCCATATAAATTTTAGGACTGCTTTTTATACTTCTATAAAAAATGCCATTGGAATCTTGATAAGGATTGCATTGAATCTATAGATGGCTTTCAGTAGTAGTAACATTTTAACAGTATGAATACTTCTAATACACAGACACAGGATATCTTCCCATTTATTTGTGTCTTCAATTTCTTTTATCAGTGTCTTACAGTTTTCACTGTAGAGATCTTTGACCTCTTCTGTTAAATTTATTTCTAAGTATTTTATTGTCTTTGGATGATAATATAAATGAGATCAATTTCTTTATTTTCTTTTCAGAAATTCCAGTCAGTGTATAGAAATGCTCCAGATTTTTGTATGTTAGTTTTGTATCTTGCAACTTTACAGAATTCATTGATTACATCTAACAGTTTTTTGGTTGAGTCTTTAGGATTTTCTATAAATGAAATCATGTCATCTGCAAATACAGTGTTACTTCTTCCTTTCTAATTATGATATCTTATTATTTCTTTTTCTTGCCTTATTACTCCAGCTAGGGATGTCCCATAGTATGTTGAACAGAAGTGGTAAGAGTGGGAATCCTTGTCTTGTTCCTGAACTTACAGGAAAAACTTTCATCCTGTCACCATTGAGTATAATGTTAGCTGTGGGCTTGTTACAGTGTTTAAGCTATGAGCTTGTTAGCTATGGTTGTGGTAAACTATGGCCTTTATTATGTTATGTTCCTTCTATGTCTAGTTTATTGAGTTTTTATCATGAGTGGATGTTGAATTTGGTTGAATGCTTTTTTTCCTGCATCTATTGAGATGATCATATGGTTCTTTTCTTTCAGTCTATTGATGTGATGTATCACATTATTTGATTTGCATATGTTGAACATCCTTGCACTACAGGAATAAATCCCACTTGATCACAGTGAATGATCATTTTAGTGTGTGGCTGAATTTGGTTTGCTAGTATTTTGTTGACAATTTTTGTATCCATATGTATCAGGAAGGGATATTGACCTGTAGTTTTGTTTTGTTTGGTTTCTAGTAGTGTCTTTTTTCTGGTTTTAGTATCAGGATAATGCTGGCCTTGTAAAACGAACTTGGGAGTGCTTCCTTTTTGATTTTTTGAAAGAGTTTGAAAAGGATTGGTGTTAATTCTTTAAATGTTCAGTCACCAATCAAGCCATCTGGTCCTGCACTTTTCTTTTTGATTACTAATTCAATCTCCTTACTAGTAATTGGTCTATTCAGATTTTCTATTTCTTCCTGATTCAGTCTTAGTAAGTTGTGTGTTTTAAGTATTTTTCCATTTCTTCTAGGTTGTCCAGTTTGTTGGCATATAGTTGTTCATAGTAGCCTCTTATAATCCTTTGAATATCTGTTGTGTCAGTTGGAATGTCTCCTTTTCCATTTATAATTTTGTTGATATGAGTCCTTTCTCTTTTTCCTTGGCTTGTCTAGCTAAGAGTTTGTCAATTTTGTTTATCTTTTCAAAGAACCAACTTGTGGTTTAGTTAATCTTTTCTATTGTTTTCTCTTCTCTATTTCATTTATTTCTACTCTAATCTTTATTATTAATTTCTTCTGCTAACTTTGGGCTCGGTTTGTTCTTTTTTTAGTTCTTTAAGACATAGATTAGATTGTTTATTTGGGGAACTTTCTTGTTTCTTACTGTAGGCACTTATTGCAATGAACTTCCCTTTTAGAATTGTTTTTGCTGTATCCCATAAATTCTGGTATGCTGTTTCCATTTTTGTTGTCTCAAGAAACTTTTTCAATTTAAAAAAGGGGGGCACGTGGGTGGCTCAGTTGGTTAGGCAGCTGCCTTTAGCTTGGGTCATGATCTCAGGGTCCTTGGACCAAGCCCCACATCATGCTCTCTGCTCAGCAGGGAGTCTCCTTCTCCCTCTGCCCCTCCCTCCCATGTGTGCTCTCTCTCAAATAAATAAATAAATTATTTTTTAAAAAAGAAAATTTTGTTCCCCTTTATTTTCTTCTTTGATTCACTGGTTGTTCAGAAAGGTGTTGTTTAATCTCCAAGTGTTCATGAATTTTCCGGTTTTCCTCTTTACTGATTTCTAGTTTCATGGTATTGTGGGCAGAAAAAATACTTGGTATAATTTAAGTCTTCTTGAATTTTTTAGGTTTTGTGGCCTAACATGTGGTCTATCCTAGCAGATGTTCCATATGTTCTTGGGAAGAATGTATACTCTGCTGTTGTTGGATAGAGTGTCTGTTAGTTTAGGGCACCTGGGTGGCTCAGTCAGTTAAGTGTCTGACTCTTGGTTTCAGCTTGGGTCATAATTTCATGGCTTGTGAGATCAAGCCTTCTGTTGGGTTCTGAGCTCAATGGGAAGTCTGCTTGAAGATTCTCTCCCTCTGTCCCTCCCCCCCACTCTCCCTCTCTAAAATACATAAATTAATCTGTTTAAAAAAAAGAAGTGGGCACCTGGGTGGTGTAGTCATTAAACGTCCAACTCTGGATTCAGGTACTGATCTCAGGGTCATGAGATTGAGCCCCATGTCAGGCTCCATGCTCAGTGCTGAGCCTGCTTAAGATTTACTCGCCCTCTCCCTTTGCCCCTCCCCACCATGCTCTCTCTAAAATAAGTAAATATTTTTTTAAATTAAAAAATAATTTAAAAAAGAATGTCTGTTAGGTCTATTAGTCTATAGCGTTGTTAAAATCTGCTGTTTCTTTGTTGATTCTCTGTTTGTATCATCTATCCATTGTTGAAAATGAGATATTAAATCCCAGTATCATTGTATTGCTGTTTATTTCTGCTTTTAGCTGTTAGTTTTTGCTTGATATATTTAGGTCCTTCAATGTTGGGTGCAGAGATATTTACAATTGATATATCTTTTTTGATGTATTGACCTCTTTATCACTATATAATGACTTTCTTTGTCTCTTTTTAATCTATTTTGTCTGATATAAGTATAGTTACTGCTTTTTTGGTTACCATTTGCTTGAAATGTCTTTTTCCATCCCTTCATTCTCAATCTATGTGTGTCTTCAAGGCTAAAATGAGTCTCTTATAGGCAGCATATGATTGGATCGTGTTTTTTATCCATTCAGACATTCTATGTCTTTTTTTTTTTACATGAATATTTAAGACTGTTTATTTCTGTATTTTCATTCCGGGCTGTAATACATTTACTTCTTTATTTAATATTTGAATTTCCCAGATATACCTCAATTTGGTTAACTGTAGACCTCAATGGGTCCTTAAAAATGTAAACATAAATTCTACCTCTAAACTGCAAGAATTTGGGGATTAAATGAGATCATCGTTGGATTTACATCAGTTTGGTTTATACATATTTAATCTTATTCTAATGACTCTGTTTCCAATATGAAAACCAAGTTTAAAATAACTTGATCACCTTGCTTCAAACACAGCTGGCTCACATACCCTACGCCAGCTCCATCCATGTAAGTAAATCCAACTTTACAATAGCAGAGATAAAAAGCTAAGAAACATAAATTTAGTGAAGTCGAATCTTTTCGGAAACTGCATGAAAATATGGGTTGAAGAAAATTTTCCTGGATGCTACTATAAAAGTAGCTTTTTTCTGCAATATTAATGCACTGAAACAAAATATTAAATTTATTTAAAATAGAGATTATTCCATTCTGTCCAAACCCATTAAAACCTTCCAAGAGTTTCATAATTCAGTCCTAGAAATTTTTGGAGCTGTGAGCATTTCCTGTTCAGAAATGTGACCTCCACAAAAGCTCCCAGGAAATTTCAGAAAAATATAATCTTCTAATTTAAAAGTTGATTGATTTGCCGAATGATGCAGCCAGGTTTGCTTCTCTAAAAGCTTCTGATAAGGTCGGATGCGCGTGGCAGACTCTGGCTATATCTTCACAGGATGCTCCGTACTCCAGCGCGAGAGCGGCTTCATTCACCATTTCACCAGCACCTGGTCCCAGAATATGTGCTCCCAACACCCTGCCTGTTGATTTCTGTCCCAGAATCTTCACCATGCCATCTGTGTCTGCATTTGTCTTAGCTCTGCTGTTAGCAGCAAAGGGGAATTTCCCAACCTTGTACTCAATACCCTCTTCTTTCAACTGCTCTTCTGATTTGCCAACCCAAGCAACTTCCGGGTGTGTGTAAATCACGGATGGTACACAGTTGTAGTCAATGTGCACAGTGCCACCAGCCATTCCTTCAACACAGATAATGCCTTCATCCTCCGCTTTGTGAGCCAGCATTGGACCGGCAACCACATCACCAATCGCGTAGATATTTGGAATTTTAGTCTGGAGTCTGGTATTGACTGGAATTCTACCTCTAGGATCTAATTCCATTCCAAGCTCTTCCAGTCCCAAGTTCTGAGTAAAGGGTCGTCGTCCAATGCAAACCAAGAGTACGTCACACGTGATAACTTCGGCTTTCCCACCAGAAGCACCTTCAATAGAAACATCAATTTTTCCATCTGACTTCTTGGTAGCACCAGTAACTTTTGTATTCAATTTAAATTTAAATCCTTGTTTTTGAAGGATGCGTTGAAAGTTCTTAGATATCTCCATATCAATTCCAACTGCACCAACATGACCTAAAAACTCAACTGCTGTCACATCTGCACCAAGTCTTTGCCAAACTAAACCCAGTTCTACACCTATTACTCCTGCACCAATGACAACCATCTTTTCTGGAACTTTTTTTAAGGATAAAGCACCTGTAGATGACACTATTGCATCTTCATCAATCATGATTCCAGGAAAAGGAGTAACTTCTGAGCCTGTAGCTATAAGAATATTCTTTGTATCAATTAACTTGAGCGCTGCCATCAGCTTTCGTAGCGGTGACCTGATTTTTGCCAGTTATCTTTCCATATCCATTTATGTGGACAACCTTACTCTGTTTGAATAAGTGGGCAATTCCACCAAAACTTTTACTGCTGTACTCTTCTGCTCCATCATCTTCTCCAAATTCAAGCGAACTTCAGACACTTCAATTCCCCTAGATGCAAAATCTTTTCCATGGGCCATATGGTAATAATGAGAGTTATTTAATAAAGACTTAGAAGGAATGCAACCAACATTCAAGCACGTTCCCCCAAGCGTTTCATTTTTCTCAACGCAGACTGTCTTGAAGCCCAACTGGGCAGCTTTGATAGCAGCGACATATCCTCCAGGACCAGAACCTATCAGAATTAATTGGTTGATCTGCATAAGTTCTGCATAAGATTCGACATATCCTCCAGGACCAGAACCTATCAGAATTAATTGGTTGATCTGCCCAGAGGCACTGCAGAAACTCCCTGTAAGCCATGAGATATTCAACTGAAATGGCCTCTCTTGGCCAAGGAGCAGTACACACGACTCCAGCTCTGCATCTTGCCGCTCAACTTTCGTTCTGCCAATGCTTTCCCGTCCGCTAAGCTCCTCCTCTATGTCTTTTGATTGGACAATTTAATCTATTACATTTAAGGTAATTATTGAAAGGTAAGGATTTAATGACTGCTGCCATTTTGTTCATTGGTTATTTTGTAGATCCATTCTTCCCTGCTTTTTATCCTGCTGTGTTTTCTTTGGGCGAGGGCGGGGGGGAAGTTTGATGTATTTTGGTATCAGGAGGCTTTGACTTCTTTATCATGTTCTTTGTGTAATTACTACAAGGTTTTCCCTTATGGTTATCATGAGGCTTATATAAAATATTTTAAATTTATAACACTCTATTTTAAACTGATAACTTGATTTCAACAGAACTTGTATACTTTACACTTTTACTTCTTCTCCCCTCATATTTTAGATTTTTGCTGTTACAATTTACATGTTTCTTATATTGTGAAACTAATAACAGATTATTGTATTTATGGCTATTTTTCCTACATCCTTTTTTTAAACCTTTAAACTAGAATTGTGAGTTATACACCACTATTACCATATTGCAGAATCTCTGGCTATATATTTACCAATACCAGTGACAGTTACACTACCTTTTTGTGTTTTTATAATGTTAATTAATGTTCTTCTACTTCCAGTCTAAGAACTCCCTTTAGCATTTCTTTTTTTTTTTTAAGATTTTATTTATTTATTTAATTGACAGAGAGAGAGAGACAGCGTGAGAGGAAACACAAGCAGGGGGAGTGGGAGAGGGAGAAGCAGGCTTCTGGCCGAGCAGGGAGCCTGATGCGGCACTTGATCCCAGGACTCTAGGATCATGACCTGAGCTGAAGACAGTCGCTTAACCAACTGAGCCACCCAGGCACCCCCCCCCCTTTAGTATTTCTTATAATGGAGGTCTGGTTATAATGAACTTCCTCAACTTTTCTGTTTGGGAAAGCCTTTATCCCTCCTTCATTTTGAAGGGCAGCTTTGCTGGGTGTAGAATTCTTGGTTGACAGTTCTTTTTTTTTTAACAGTTTGAATATACCATTCCATTCTCTCCTGGCCTGTTAAATTTCTGTTGAGAAACCTACTGATAGTATGATGGGATTCCCCTGTATGTAACTTCTCTCTTTTCTCGTCTTTCACTTTTCAAAACTTAATTATAATGTGTCTTGGTGTAGCTGTACTCAAGTTCAACCTATTTGGGATAATATGGGCATCATGGATCCGGATGTCCATTTCTCTCCCCAAGTTTGAGAAGTTTTCAGCCATTATTGCTTTAAATATACCTTCTGTTCTTTTCTGTTTCTCTTTTCTTTCTGGAATTCCCATAATGCAAATATTTTCTTTTCCTTGTGTCCCATAATTCCTATAGGATTTCTTCACTCTTTATTCTTTTTTCTTTTTACTCCTCTGAGTTAGTAATTGTTAATGTCCTATTCTCTACATTGTTGATTCTTCTGCATGGTCCAGTATACTTTTGAAACTATTGAATTCTTCAGTTCTGTTATATTTTTCAACTCTAGGATTTCTCTTGATTTGGGATTTTTTGATGGTTGCTATTTCCTTGTCAAATTTCTCATTTTGTTCATGCATAGTTTTCCTAATTTCACTTAGTTGTCAGTTTGTTTTCTTGTGGTTCACTAAACTTCCTTATGAGGATTATTCTGAATTCTTTGTCTGATAGTTCATAGATCTCCATTTCTTTAGGGTCAGTTATTGGATCTCTATTAGTCTTCTTTGATGGTATCATATTTACCATATTTACATATTTCATGATACTTGATTTCATATGCTGGTATCTGCACATTTGAGTAATGACTTTACAGGTTTGCTTTGGCAGAAACAGTTCTTCACGAGTCAGCTCAATTTGGGTTGCTGGATATCTGCTGGCAACGTCTTTGGGGAGGTGGGGCCTGTTATTATGGTTATTATTATTTTTGAGCAAGGCAACTATTCAAGCTCTGAGAATAGGGTTGGGGGGGAAGGGATGCCACTGGCTCAGAACAACTGGATAGGACTGCTGGCTTGCTTCCCTACCCAAGTGAGACAGGAGGACAGTCTCCACAGCTACTTAGATTCTCCAGTCAGATTTACACAGTCAGGATTGGTTACTATATTCAGTAGCATCTGGGCTATAAATTCGTTTCCCTGCCCTGGTCTGTATAGCTCATTATTTGGAAGCCTGAATGAGCACTGAATTCCTTGATCAGGTGAGGCCACTGGTTTTGTTCTACAGATAGGGGAAGCCATAGACTGTGCTCTCTGTACCACTGTACATTGGACTGTAGAATAAGCTATGCAGCTTCCTGTGTGCTCTAGTTAGCCTCTCTGGCCAGAGAAGCTGAAGGCTGTATTCAGCAATGAGAGGCTACAAATTAGATTCCCTCCCCAGGTGCAGTAGGAACAGCAGCTCTAAAATGAGTAAAGCACTTTGTTTGCTGTTTTAACTCAAGCCAACCCACACCTCAAGTTTCTTGGCCAAACCAGGCCACTGGTTTTGCTCTGCAAGATATTGGCTCTGTCTGCCCTTCTCTTAGCATGAGTGCTGCTGGGTCACACAGTTTTCAGATGTTTTCACCAGTCCTTCTGGTCAGAGGGGAAGACACTCTGCACAGTGAGTAAGGCTATGTCTCAGCTCCCCTGCCTGGGCAGGAAAGGGGTCACTCCAGGCTACTTCCAATTTCCCAAACAGTCTGCCCCTTGGAAAGGGCCCTGAGCTACCCTCATCCTTGTCTGCAAATTACTCCCTCTGCCTGTGTGTAGCACAAGAAGCCTCCATACCCAGTACTGGCTTTGCTCTGAGGGCAATCTGTTATGCTCACTCTTTTGCAGTGGGCCACACCACTTCCAGGAATTGTCACAAGGCCTTCTGATAAGATGGGGCTGGAAGACACTCTTCACAGCAGGTGGGGCTCTGACTTAGCACCCTGCCTGAGAGTGGGCAAACCAGGCTCTAGGGCCAACAAATCTCCTCATTTGAGAATCTGAATCAGGCAGATCTGCACCCCACCAAGTTCCTTAGTCAGACTGTGCTCCTGATGTGGCTCTGCAGATAAGCCAAACCACTGGTTAGGATTACTACTTGGGCTCTGCAGGTATAACCTCAGTCTGCCAAGATCCACACGCTGGTTAGTGCTAGCCCCTCCCCTCTTCTCTGTCACAGTCAGATTGCCAGGGGCTGGGCCCAAGGATTCTCCTGCATTTCCCATGCTGCAAGATTAGAGTAGAGGTTTCCACAAAACACCCACAATGCTAAGGGAGGCTGGTAGAGGAAACTGAAGCTCATAGGAGACCTCTACACATAGTGCTGCACAGTCCTGAGGGAGGGGCAAAGTGGTCAATGTGTAGCCACTCCTCTTATTCTGCTAATATAGTCTCCCTTGGTCTCTGAGGTGCAGGGGGTGCTTCAGCCTCACCTCTGTGTTCTAGAATTCTCACAGTTGTGTCTTGTTCATGAATAGTTAATAGTTGTTCTTCTTGTGAGGGGACATGAAGTCAAGAACAACCCATGTCACCATCTTGGTGACATTGCTTCTGTTTTAGGTTTAGCTTTTAAGTCAAATGTGCATGAATCTATCAGCATTAAGTTGGTTGAGTGGTTTGTTTATTAAATACTTCCTGAGTGCCTGTTTCATGTCAGGCACCAAACTAGGTACTGAGAACACAACAGTGAATAAAATAAACCTAGTCTTGTGTTCTGCTCATGTATGCTACATTATGAGGGAAGACAGAAAATTAGCCAAGTAATTATAGTGCAGACAATTATAGACATACTTAACTTCCTCATTGTCATCTATATTCATTCAGACCAAAAAGAAAAAATAAAAGGAAAATAAGAGGAAGGGTTGGCAGAGGGGAAAATAAAAACATAAAAAATCTAAACTTTGCCCACCATTCTTCTCACTGATAACATGTCCTGACATAAACATGATCCAGAAAATATGAAATCTCAGTTACCACCTGCCACGCATAATGTGAACATCTCACCATGGAATGATCTAAGTGTTTTGAAGGTTTGACCACCAAATACAAGTCACTGCCTTCATCTTATCTTCAACTGAATTAATAGCAGTCTAGAAGACAAATAGGTTGTGCTGGATTTATTAAAGACAGGATAAATAAATATATCCTCCAATGTGGCGACTTACTATAGGATTTTTCAAAGGTAATTGTGACCCTGTGTGAATCCTGTTTCCTAAAATATATAAGCTATGTCTCTACTCCATTATAGTGTGCCATATACAGGAAAGAAAAGCTCCAGGCACTTAGGTGACCAAAATTTTTCCTGTTTGACTTTGTAGATCACCATATATATAAGTGAGGTGAAATGGGTGATGAGAGGGTCATATTTCCTGACAAACACCACAGAGTTCATTCTCTTTTATTTTAGCTATGCCTGGTGGATACTGTTGATATCTTTAGTATACAAACCAAATTTGAAAAGATCAAAGCTTTTTATCATTAGTATTTCCTCACCTGAGAAGATGCTATACTTAATCCCAGCGCAGTTTTTCTTGATACAAATAAGATGGATTAAAAAAAACAAAAAAGAGTGAAAACTGGAGTGCCTTCACTCTTCATTTCTATTGGTAGACCCTCAGGATGAGACATTTGACTATTTCCTTCCTGTTTCCTTCCTGTAAACCTCTACTTCTTCTGGAGGAACATGCTCCATGTAAGGAAAGAATCAGAGTACAAAATGAAAGCAATCACCTGCAAAATTCAAGGCAAAAGCTTATTTTTTATCTCTATCCTGGATACTTAGAGTGGGGGAGAGGCAGTAAATTATCTAGAAAATTGCATTATTTCTTTAACTTTTTGCATCTTCATACTCAACTACAAAGTTTTTTTTCTTTCTGCAAATAGTTCAATTTCTAAACTTAACTGAAATAAATAGCAAACCCAAATGCAAACATTATCATTCAAACAAAGACTTGAAGATCCAGAAAAGTATATTGGTCTTATAGCACTTAACTTTTGTATTACTGTATCATTACATATCACTTAATTGATATTCAAAAACATGCAAGCCCATGCAACTTTCCCATAAACCGAAGTGGTAAATGTTGAAATGGAGAAGAACAACAAGAATGCATAAATAAAATATGAAGAGTTTTGTCATGTTCTATTAGGGTTTTTCATGTTAGCATCCTATTATATTAGTATTTGTTTTCACTAATATGATATGAAAATTGCTAAAATGATTGCATGGTCATATCTTGTTAGGCGATTCAAATTCTAAAATTATATGATTCTAATATAAGATGAAAGAAAATTGTTAATATTATAAAATTTTCTAATATGATGTGAAGGCCCATCTGGAAAAAAAAGTTTAAGTTACTTTGGTGTGATTTCTTGGAAATATTATCTTCATAGGAACCAGGTGGTGACAAAGATGCAGAAATTGGTCATGAGGACATCACTGGTAGAAACGGAAAATATTTCCCTGTCAGCATATTGCATGAATTTTTTTTTATTCACTCTAAAAATGAATTTGTTTTTAAGTGCAGGAGGTACCCACAGTGATTTAATTTTGGGGTTTTCTGTGTATCTGTTTTTAAGAAAAGCCACTATTAGTAACATTTCTCTTCATAATATGCTTTCATGTGGAAGTTACTATTAATTACTAAACAATAAACTAATTGCTAAACAACACAGCTTGATATCTACTCTATGGTAATAAAAGTAAGGTGTTGCTTAAGGTAACAGTTTCAGTTTTTTAGTGCTTACTGAAAGACTTGTTTAATTTATCACACATCTTAAATGCGATATTGTATCATTTAGTAGTCTGATTTATTAAATAATTTGGAGTTAAACCTAAAGTTCACTTTTGATCTGGGCATAAGTGTGTTACTTTGAGGTATCAGAAATCGTAGTGTGCCTAACATAACTTTGAAGTCAAAGTAGACTTTTTTTTTTTAAAGATTTTATTCATTTATTTGACAGAGAGAGACACAGCGAGAGAGGGAACAGAAGCAGGGGGAGTGGGAGAGGGAGAAGCAGACTCCCCGCTGAGCAGGGAGCCCGATGTGGGGCTCGATCCCAGGACCCTGGGATCAGGACCTGAGCCAAAGGCAGACGCTTAACAACTGAGCCACCCAGACGCCCCTGAAAGTAGACTTCTTTATCAAAACTTGTGTTTTATGTTACAGAAACCTGGCATAAGAATCAAGAGCTGAAGGAAAAATTGGAAGAATAAAATAACTGGTTGTAAAAGATGCTATTTACTCTTTGAAAAATACCGATTTCAAAATTCTGTAAGATTCCCTAAAATATTATATTTGAATGAAGACTGCCACATTTTAATATTTATCATAATGTAACATTTTATACACTGAAGAAAACTTTTTTTCTCAAAGATGACATTATCAACAGTTTACAAAATGATTGTGATTGCTTGAAGGGCTAGGTTTAGGAAATCTAGTCCTGACATATATTACTTTTATGGAAAAATAAATTTATCTCAATTGGTTCTTAATGTCAGCTGAAAAGGGAAACCATTTAAAATTAGCTGCTAGACACAAAAAATCATCTTAGTTGAAACTAGAACATGTTTTATAAAGAAGACAAAGTGACAAAACTGACTTTAGGATAAAGCAACATTCTTAATACAGCATATTTTATCTTAAATATGGTGTAGATTGTGTTTGTCAGAACCAGACTAGCCCCATCTCATTTCCTCCAACTCGAAGGGTTCAACCCCATGTCCAATTCTTCAAAAATGATTTGGGATACCGGGGCGCCTGGGGGGCTCAGTTGTTAAGCATCTGCCTTCAGCTCAGGTTATGATCCCAGGGTCCTGGGATCGAGCCCCGCATCAGGCTCCTGGCTCCACGGGAAGCCTGCTTCTCCCTCTCCCACTCCCCCTGCTTGTGTTCCTTCTCTCGCTGTGTCTCTCTCTGTCAGATAAATAAATAAAATCTTTAAAAAAAATGATTTGGGATAAGAACCATTCTGATATAAACTCCTACAGGGCCATGTGGAGCTCTGTGGTGAATCAATAAAACAAACTGACTAAAATAACAACTGAGCTAATCATGAGACTTTAAAATGATAAGACTTGAATTACAGCTTTTCCAAATTCCAGTGAACTTTCCTCATTACCATATCTGTCCTAGTTTGAGTATCTAGGTCTTGTTACCAAGTCTTCTCTTGTCTGAGGCAAAGGAAATCTGGTGAGAGAAGTTTGTGAGGGTAGTAGTAAGAACTGAAACATCCATATCACTTCACGATCTACTGCCAATAAACTATACGGTCAAAAGATCAGATTCATCTTGGAACAGGAAACTGTTTCCCATTTAAAAAAAAAAAACGACAATAACAAGGACTACAGCTTCACTGTGTATCTTCCCTAAAGAATGGATTTTCCTATTTCTGTTTTGCTAGGGATTTTTCAATGCTGGAAACTTTATACTTCTCTATGTTCTAATCAATCAGGAGAACATGTTAAGCAACTTTTCTAATGTTTCCACTAACTTTCTTTATATTGCTAGCATGGTGAAGATGTAATGTGTCACCAAGGCCCTTGTCTTTATTTCTGTCTCGTAGTGGTGGAAGCCGTGAAACTTACACACTGTATTATCTTTTGCAGGGAGAATACTGCTGGCCCCAAATCAAATGCCTCTCTTTCCTCAAAGCCCCAACAATGCTTCCCTCCCACCCCCTATAAATTAGCAGTGTTTAGAAGGAGACTTGCCAACATTCTATAGATTACTTTAAGGAAAAGCTCCGTCATCCATAATACATTTGGGCTTCTTTCTAGTTGAAGATTTATATTTTTTTTTATTGATGGGTTATGAATATTGACACAGGAGATATTCATTGTTTATTGAAGGCTTGTTTACATAAAAGATCTTCACAGGCTACCCCCTAAGTCTAGAGGTCCTAAACCAGTGTCAGGGAGCTGTCTGGGTATTTTTTCCCACGTATTGCACTGCCATTCCACCAACAATAGAGGCCCATTAACGTTTGGCCCTTCAAGTTACTGCAGCCCAAGCCTCAGTGGCAGGACGTCTGCCCAATATGTAAAATAACGGAATGAATGGATTCCTTGGAAACAATGATAACAAGACCTGGCTGAGCTAACTGTGACAGCATGTGGTAATTTTCCAGCCCGCTGGCCCTGTAAAGGAAACTGGAGCACAAAGCGGAGACTGCAGGGCGGGCCAGCCTGAATAGCTGCAAACAAGTGCAGAATATCTGATGATGTCATACGCACAGTTTGACAGATGGGGCTGGACAATTTTTCCCCCTCCAAACGTGTTCTTAACTATTTGTATCCCATCAGCTTCTCACTTGGGGAGTTCAATCCTGTGATCACCTGCTTGAAAGACTAAACAAACCTTAGCTGTCATGGGCTCGATTCGAGTACCACTAGTTTTATGAAGAAAAACGATATCCAGTATTAGTGGCTGGATGCTGAGGGGGGCAGTGGGGGATAGGGTGTTGCTGTGGATTAATGCATCATCTCTGCTTTCAGCTGTGGGCCAGGTTTTGAGTCTAGCTCTGACTGAATCCTGCCATACACTCTGAATAGCATAATGAAGTATTGTTACTGCCTCCGTCTAGTCATTACATCAGGGAAACAGACATCCAAAGTTACCAAAACTGATTACTAGCTGAGCTTTTGTGCCTATAAAATAAATGCATTAAAAAAGGCTTTTTTTCAGTCTTATGGGTGTTCTCTCAAGGTTGCATGTTTTAGTATTTATAGTTCTATGTGTCACTATATATAAGTTGGTGCTAGGGTGTATCTACAGACAGTGCTCTCCCAAAACACGCCACTATGTAGATCTGCATTTGTGTGTGTGTTTAAGTTGGTGCACAGGAGACAGAGAAAATGAAGATTGACAACATTTATAAAAATGAGACACAACTCAATTAAAATTCACCGAAAATAGTAAATGAACCGGCGTACTCTAATTGTAACAACACAGGACTGTCTTTTTCCTTCCTTCAAATAAGTCGCTGCTTTGGATCTCACATGTCTTCACCATTTTATTCATGTACTTCTTTTTATTTACTTTTCAAGGAATTTATGTAAATATATGTAGGCTACAGAATGGGTCTCAGATACAGCTTTATTCTTTAATCTTTTCATCAAATAGCTCACGAAAGCAGGATAGCCAAAGGATTCTGTTTATGGAGAAGTGATAGCTGTCCCACAGAAAGGCATGGCACACTGCCTAGCCTGCAGAAACAAGAATAATAGCAATAGCATGATAATAAGAATTAATGATTAAGATTTACAAAATACCTTTTCAACTAGGAAAGTGCCACACACTAAAACTACTTGCTTCAGATTCTCTTAGATTATAGAAGCTGTACAGAAGCCATGCTCAAGTTAACTTACTCTGTCTCATCTAACATAGCTATTGGGTAGGGGGAAAAGTGATAAATGTAAGCAAGGGGAATGCTCCCTCTCATCCCTGAAGACAGGTATGCCCAACTCACCTCTGCCCCCAACGTCCAACCCTCATTTTCTAGATGTGAAGGGAAAAAAATTACCCCTGATATCCTCCACAATTACAAGCTCACCTAGACACAATCAGACTACACTTAGGCCACCGTTTGTGCATTCACTCTATGAGTGTTTCCTATTTGCTTATTACTGGGCCATAGCTTTATTCTATGCAAATACTCCAACTGGGATTGTGTTACTATTTTAAGGTCTGTGTAAGAGAATTATTTGCACAATGCACATTTCACCAGTAGCTACATTTGAATGGCAGAGCTGTGGTTCATAAGCAGCCACAATCTAGTCCTACATCACGCCCAAGTTCAAGGGCGTAAGTGGCTGCCACAGCCTATATGGAATGAGAAGCTCATCAAAGGGCACATGGTTTGTGAAGAAGAGTTTGTCTCTACTTCCCACATTTCCCACTATCACCAAGGGCATCCCTCTACATGTTTACACCAGATGGAGCTCCCCATCTGTTACAAAAAGTCCAATTGTTTTATTAGTAGCTGTGGTGCTTACATCCCTACAGGATACTGAGAAGGTGAGAGCAAAGAAAAAAAAAATGGGATCAGCAGTAAGAGCTTTCCACTATCGTAAGTCATAATCTGAAGCTATCCATAAGCTGTTCTTGGAGACCTATTTCTGAGCCATCTACGTCAATAGCCTGGGTAGGCCTCTCTTAGAAGGCCTGGAGATCATAGCTAAGAGGTTCAGCTGAGGAACAGGGTGATACTGGTAAGAAGGAAAAACAGAATCCTCCATTCCCACTGTTAATAGGGAGGTAAAAGTTGGTTAATACACTGGCTTCCTAAAAGTATTCATCCGACCAAAAAGCCACTCTACTGAGGTTAATCAAAGCAACATCAGCTAGAATGACATTTAGGATAGTATTTCATAATAACTATGACCTGCAGGATGCTTGAAGGAAATTAATACATGAAGTTTCCATACTCATTTAGTACAACGTGTAAAAATATCAGTAAAGATAATGTCATATGAAGTCAGGCAAAGGATTATCCAGTCTAATATGCCAAGAGGCATTCATTTGATGACAAGACATACTGTCATTCAGGTTTACACCTCCAAAAGTAGTTTATTTCTGCACATATGACTAATTCCTTAACAATAAATTATAGGTGTGCCAGTATTTAACCTCCCTAAAGATTTCTTGAATCAGGGATGCCTGGGTGGCTCAGTGGGTTAAGCGGCTGCTTTCAGCTCAGGTCATGATCCCAGGGTCCTGGGATCGAGTCCTGCATCAGGCTCCTTGCCCAGCCAGGAGCCTGCTTCTCTTTCTGCCTGCAGCTCCCCCTGCTTGTGCTCTCTCTCTCTCTTTCTCTCTGACAAATAAATAAATAAAATCTTTAAAAAACATTACCTGAATCTGCTAAGAATTTAAGCCTATCACTTCTTAGAGTAACAAGATCCATAAATATATTAGCCACCTCATAAAACTATGCTCCGTGTTTACCTGAAACTTACAGTTTAGTTCTATTAAATGATATTTTTAAGGATATACCTAGTAAATGGTACTATGCAAGAGCAACCAGAAATACAAAGGTAGGCAAGGAGGCTTCAGCAAATTTATAATCATTTATAGGGAAAGAGAAATAGACATAACTGTCTCCAATAACCACAGAGTAAAGGATATGCTATGGAAAAGTACATATAAGTTATAGATAAAGTCTAAAAGAAATGTCCACCAGGGAGAGTGCTGGGGTTTGGGGAACATATTCATGTTTACTTAGAAATATTACATAACAAATTGTTTAACTTTGATCAAGGTGTTGCGCATGCTTAGAGCCTTCCCCTTTCAAGACTAAGTTGAATCTTGTCTTCTAGTTTATTTGCCTTCGGAGAACACCCATTTGCACTTTTGTCATTGCAGTGACTCTTCTCTGGACATCTTCCAGTTACATCACTTGTTTTTCATTTTCCATTAAGCATGTTTAAGTATCAGTGGACTTTGGAACTTGGAATGTGAAAATAAGAAGGAAAACTCCGATCTAAGTCCCAAGTAATGTAGGCCAAACTCTCAATTTAAAAAAATATATACATAATTAAAACCAATTCTTTATGTCTGTTGATCCCATAGAGCAGTTCAAAAAAAAGGTTCAATTTGAAAAAGGGATCTGAAGATGGGGTGAGGAACTTCATGCAGTTCTTATCAATTATTTAGTAAAAGCACTGGTGGAGTGCTATAATCCATCACAAGGCCTAATCCCACTGTTAACTGTTTGTGTAACTCTAGTTAATGCATGTAACAGCACAGGTTCAAATTTTTATACCTGGTTTAGGTATAGATGACCTATTTTTATCATTTTCTAGGTGTGATGTTTGGAAAATTACTGGTCCTTTCTGCACTTGGTTTCTTTATCGATAGAATAGAAATGGTATCTATGTCACAGAGCTGTTCGCTCAGCAACCAGAATATAATGAGTTTAATAAATTCTATAACCTGCTGTTCTTAACAACAAGAAAAGTAATAAAATAAAGGCTCTCTCTTTCTTAATTTTAAAATGAAAAATTTTATGTCAGAAGTTTTGCAGTTTTTCTCAACTCTAAAATTCTGTGCTTCTGTAAAGCAGAAGTCTGTAGTTAAATAAGATGATTTACACCATCTTTTGCTTACTTACTTTTTAAAAGAGGCATAATCTGAAAGACAAAAATGGGGCAGCAGGCATAACTCAAGGGGCGGTGTCTCTCAGAGTCCGAGGCCCATGCTCAGCTCCAGCTCTGTTCTTTACTTACTTAATGACACCACGCAAGTCAGGGAACCTTTCTGAAGTTATCCTTAGGAAGGGATTATTAATCCTTGCCTCAATATGAAAACCTTTTGGGAACTTCAAAGTGCTATAGCAATATCAGTTTTTATTGTCTTATAATACTTTGCAACCTTCGTTTGAACCATCATTATCATGCCCATAACCCCCCAGTTTCTCCAGAAATGTTTCAGCATTTTTGTTACAAGAACAATTAAAGCCAAAAGTCCGTAAAAATATCCTTTTAAAATATCCTATTCAGACAAGATCAGGTGTGTTCAGGAGGGTATGGCTAGCTAGAGACTTCAACTATGTTTTTCAAAACGTTGACTAATTTTTTAAAAAATTCAAAATCTCATGAAATTTCTTCTTTGGATTAATTTACAATTGTTATTTATTCAGCATATTAAACTTTACGTCTCAGGCAAAGTCTGCTTTCTGAGTGCAAGCGATGTCATTGAGTATTCAGATCTGTTTCTCAAACTAATTAGAATATGTTAGGAGAGATTCTATTTCAATTTAGGATGTTTTGTTAAAATCATTCTGGAAATCAATTCACCAATATTCATTAAGTCCCTTCTAAAAGAAAGGCATTGAGACGGGGGCTGCAGTAAATACAAAATGAGTAAGATCAAGTTACCGACCTCAAGAAATGGACAAAACTGGTGAAGTACAAAACAGGTATACAAATGATTATTACTGAGGATAAGATAAATACTCTGAGAGAAATAAAAACATAGTTTTATGAGAGAATCAAAAAAGGAACAGATCCACTTCACCTGGAGAATAATTCCATTTGCAATTAGAAAAGTTCTTTTCAGGACGGTCTGCCAATAACTTGCAAATTAAGTATCTGAAAAGATTATAATTATAATGCAGGGTGGCCCATTTAAAGAAGTCCCACTTAACATAATATGATTTCAACAGTAATAAGATAAAAAATACATAGTTCAAGTGCACATAGATCCTCTTTTTTTGAAGGACACAAAGGATTTTAACTGCCAAGGTTTTTCTTAAATGGGTCATCCTATCGAATAGGATCACAATACTTTTTTAAACGAGAGAAATCTGAAGAGCTGCTACAAACTTCCTGGATGAAGACGACCCATTTTATTTGTGCTGGGGGGCACTCCGTGCAGTTCCAGACATACATGCAATGCCCTCTGTGAGTCTGTTAACTCTTTCAGCCGTCGGGGCACCACAGGGTCATGCAGACCTCCTGGGAAGGAGGCGGCTCCCAAAGAGGCCTCTTTCTTCAGAACCTAGTGGCCCTCTCTAAAGGATAGGGTCCTTCAGCCTTACCCTTCTGCCCCCACCACCCCCCAAGTCTGGGTCTGGGTACCATTAGTGCACTGGACCAGTAATTCCACTAAATTGTACCTTCATGGCCCCCTATTACGAAAGGAAGTGTGAATGCTGCCAAAGCCCTTTCCTAACTGGCAATGGAATCACAGGTCAGAAAACATCTTTAGCAAGCATAAATTATTAGGCTCACTATAAAAGAGAGCTGACAGATGAAACAGGCATTTCCATGAGTGAACAATACAGCTTCCATTCAAAGACTGCTGATTGGGTGTTCAGCCTTCCAGCATAAACAGCTATTCAAATTTTAAACTGTAACCAAGTGAATAAAGAGAAGGAATGCCACGGCCACCTCGGGTTCTTGAGAACAATTCAACAAGGGATGTGATATAAATAAAATGTCAACCTATAGGTTGAGTATTTCTTCTTCTTCCCAAGGGTGCTTCAGAGCTCATGAAACAGAGGGCCAGTGTTTCAGACCAGAGTCGGCTCTGGAGACCTGGAGAGCCGAGTACCCCCACTGGCTATCCCAGAGCCTTGCCAGGGGATGGTCACTGAGCACATCAGCCTCCCTCTCCTCCTCCCCTGTCTGTCTGAGTCGTTCCCAGCCTCCCCTTTTGTAAGATGTTATCTGTATTCATGGGGCGAGGCTGTTGAGGATGAAGTCACAAACATGTAATTATGAACCTCGGAGCAATGCAAAGCATTCTACTCATAGGAAAAGTAGACACTGTCAGTTTCTTGCTGAGATGCCACAAAGGAAGAGCGCCTCCCCGAGATAAAACTATACATAGTTAACAAAATGAAAAGTATTTATCCCTATGGTTTGCCAAAACATGCAAATTCCAGATGTTTAAAGCCTCCCAGCATCAGGACGTGATAAGAAACTAAGACCATCTGCAATCTTTGGTTGTATGTAAATCTCTGGTTAAAAGAGAAGCATGTAGCATGTATATCTAGTAACAGGAGACATGAGTGCTTAGTGCTGGCTAAGTGCTTAGTGCTAGCAGGGTATATTTTTAAGAATGCCGAAGTATTGGGCACTTCCATGTCAGGCTTACATTGAGTCCCCTTGCATTTCAGAAGGTCAGTAGAACTCTAGGCAGCAGCAACAAAGGATGTGAAATGGAGTTTCTTCCCTAAGGGACCCTGGGTCTGTGCCTTCTGAAAGACCTACACACTGAGTGCCCTGCCCCCAACCCTTGCCCCTGTGACATCAGTTTATGTCGCTTTTCCTAAAAAGGGCACTGCCCCCAACCCTTGCCCCTGTGGCATCAGTTTATGTCGCTTTTCCTAAAAAGGGCACCTGTTACCACAGAAACACTTGCTCATCAGTGGCTGCTCTCGGGTTAATTTTTCAGTACTTTCCAATGTAAGCTGGGAAGTCTTCCAATATTGATGATATCCATCCAGAGAGCTCTCAGGTCAGTGGAGAGCTCTGATTGTTTTTAATGTGTTTTAATCAGAGCACACAAATAGCTCCATTTACATTGAAGATGTAGCCAGTATAAGTTAAATTTTGTAATTTATATGTATTTTTTTCCATTTTGATATATTTGCATCAGATCATAATTACCAGAGGCCCAGAATCACTACTAAAAAATCTTTGGGGATGATGTTCCCTTACATTGGTTGAAATTACAAAACAAATGGGCCTTTCTGCTCTGAAGTACTATCTTCCAACTTCCTTGCCTCCTAGAATATGCTGGTAGCACTCTTTTTAGATAATAAGGATAAAGTGAATTATTTAAAAATAAAGAAGGAGTTCTACTGCTGAGAACTGCTCTAAAATGTGCCATGAAATGAGATAGTGACTTCAAGAAAATTGCACATGTGTGCAATTAAGTATGCCTTTGATAACCTCAGGTTGAGTTCTCATTCATTTGGTCTCCTACCCACAACTACCAGTTTAAATAAGGGTACTGCCTGACCCATGTGATTTTAGGAAAGAGTATTTCCATGACCACCATCTAGCACTACTATAGAGAAACCACGATGTGTGAGAATCTTTTTTATTAAAAATAACTCTGCCAACAAAGAAGTCAAATTCTCACTCTTCACAGATGACATGATACTTTATGTGGAAAACCCAAAAGACTCCACCTAAAAATTGCTAGAACTCGTACAGCAATTCAGCAATGTGGCAGGATATAAAATCAATGCACAGAAATCAGTTGCATTTGTATACACTAACAATGAGACAGAAGAAAGAGAAATTAAGGAATTGATCCCATTGACAATTGTACCAAAAACGATAAGATACCTAGGAATAAACCTAAAGAGGTTTATCAAGGAGGTAAAGAATCTGTCCTCTAAAAACTACAAAACAATCATGACAGAAATTGAGGAAGACACAAAGAAACAGAAAAACATTCCAAGCTCATGGATTGGAAGAGTAAATACTGTTAAAATGTCTGTGTTACCCAGAGCAATCTACACATTCAATGCAATTCCTATCAAAATACCATTGACATTTTTCCCAGAGCTGGAGCAAATAATCCTAAAATTTGTATGGAACCAGAAAAGACCCCGAAGAGCCAGAAGAATGTTGAAAAAGAAAACCAAAGCTATGGCATCACAATTCTGGACTTCAAGCTCTATTATAAAGCTGTAATCATCAAGACAGTATGGTACTGGCACAAAAACAGACATATAGATCAATGGAACAGAATAGAGAGCCCAGAAATGGACCCTCCACTCTATGGTCAACTAATTTTTGACAAAGCAGGAAAGAATATCCAGTGGGAAAAAAGAGAGTCTCTTCAACAAATGGTGCTGGGAAAACTGGAAGAATGCTGGGAAAATGTAGAAGAATGAAACTGGACCATTTTCTTACACCACACACAAAAATAGACTCAAAATGGATGAAAGACCTAAATGTGAGACAGCAGTCCATCAAAATCCTAGAGGAGAACACAGGCAGCAACTTCTTCGACCTCAGTCACAGCAACTTCTTGCAATATATGTCTCTAAAGGCAAGGGAAACAAAAGCAAAAATGAACTATTGGGACTTCATTAAGATAAAAAGCTTCTGCACAGCAAAGGAAACAGTCAACAAAACCAAAAGACAACCTATAGAATGGGAGAAGATATTTGTAAATGTCTTATCAGATAAAGGGCTAGTATCCAAAACCTATAAAGAATTTATCAAATTCAACACCCAAAGAAAAAATAATCCAATCAAGAAATGGGCAGAAGACATGAATAGACATTTCTCCAAAGAAGACATCCAAATGGCCCACAGAGACATGAAAAAATGCTCCACATCACCTGGCCTCAGGGAAATACAAATCAAAACTACAATGAGATACCACCTCACAGCAGTCAGAATGGCTAAAATTAACAAGTCAGGAAACAACAGATGTTAGCAAGGATGCAGAGAAACAGGAACCCTCTTAACACTGTTGGTGGGAATGCAGGCTGGTACAGCCACCCTGGAAAACAGTATGGAGGTTCTGCAAGAAGTTAAAAATAGAGCTACCCTATGACCAGCAATTGCACTACTGGGTATTTACCACAAAGATACAAATGTAGTGATCCGAAGGGGTACCTGCACCCCAATGTTCATAGCAGCAATGTCCACAATAGCCAAACTGTGGAAAGAGCTGAGATGTCCATTGACAGATGAATGGATAAAGAAAATGTGATATATATATATTTCTGCCCATGTGCAGAAGCTTTTTATCTTAATGAAGTCCCAATAGTTCATTTTTGCTTTTGTTTCCCTTGCCTTTAGAGACATATGTTGCAAGAAGTTGCTGTGACTGAGGTCGAAGAAGTTGCTGCCTGTGTTCTCCTCTAGGATTTTGATGGACTGCTGTCTCACATTTAGGTCTTTCATCCATTTTGAGTCTATTTTTGTGTATGGTGTAAGAAAATGGTCCAGTTTCATTCTTCTACATTTTCCCAGCATTCTTCCAGTTTTCCCAGCACCATTTGTTGAAGAGACTGTCTTTTTTTCCACTGGATATATATATGTATATATACACACACACACACACACACACACACACAATGGAATATTACTCAGCCATCAGAAAGGATGAATACTTACCATTTACATTGACATGGATGGAACTGGAGGGTATTATGCTGAGCAAAATAAGTCAGTCAGAGAAAGACAATTATCATATGGTTTCACTCATATGTTATATGAGTGAATATAAGAATATAAGAAACAGCACAGAGGATCATAGGAGAAGGGAGGGAAAACTGAATGGGAGATCATCAGAGAGGAAGAAAAACTATGAGAGACTCTTCACTATAGGAAATAAACTGAGCATTACTGGAGGGAAGGTGGGTGGAAAGATGGGATAATTGGGTGATGGACATCAAGCATGGCACATGATGTGATGAGCACTGGGTGTTATACACAACTGATGAATTATTGAACACTTCATCTGAAACTAATGATGTACTATATGTTGGCTAATTGAATTTAAATAAAAAATAAATAATAAAAAAATAAAAAATAACTGCCAAGATGGTACTTCAGACATGGCTGTGTTGTAATGTTGTCTAGAAACTGGACATCTCATGCAACCTGCCACCAACTGGAATATGCTAAGTCTCCACCCAGGTATTGGGTTGTTGGCACATGTATTTTAATGACCACTGATTATCAATTTCCACAGCAACATTCCAAAGGATTCTAGCTGGCTTAGTTTTCCATAGTCTAATCCAGTGATTTTGTTTTTACATTACAGCATATGGAAAGAAATGTTCGTCCTTTACCGTGGTAGGAATGTGCTTTATCAAATTTTTTCTGTTCTAACATATCTGAGTGAAGCAGATTCATACTTATCCTGATTCAGGAAGTTCTCAGAGAAAACCTCTACATTATCACCCACTAATTATCTTACCACTGATCTTCATAGGCAAGGTAATTATGAGGTGAATTGTATAACGAGATGTAACTCCAATGATAAAAACCTTGATAAAAGGGATAATCTTCAACACAAAGAAATGGAAAAACTCTCCTTGCTCATGGATTGGAAGAACAAATATTGTGAAAATGTCAATGTTACCTAGAGCAATCTACACATTTAATGCAATCCCTATCAAAATACCAACCACTTTTTTCAAAGAAATGGAACAAATAATCCTAAAATTTGTATGGAACCAGAAGAGACCCCGAAAAGCCAGAAGAATGTTGAAAAAGAAAAGCAAGGCTGGCGGCATCACAATTCCGGACTTCCAGCTCTATGACAAAGCTGTCATCATCAAGACAGTATGGTCCTGGCACAAAAACAGACACATAGACCAATGGAACAGAATCGAGAGCCCAGAAATGGACCCTCAACTCTATGGTCAACTAATCTTTGACAAAGCAGGAAAGAATGTCCAATGGAAAAAAGACAGTCTCTTCAACAAATGGTGTTGGAAAAATTGGACAGCCAAGTGCAGAAGAATGAAACTGGACCATTTCCTTACACCACGCACAAAAATAGACTCCAAATGGTTGAAAGACCTAAACGTGAGACAGGAGTCCATCAAAATCCTAAAGGAGAACACAGGCAGCCACCTCTTCGACCTCAGCTGCAGTAACTTCTTCCTAGAAACATCGCCAAAGGCAAGGGAAGCAAGGGCAAAAATGAACTATTGGGATTTCATCAAGATAAAAAGCTTTTGCACAGCAAAAGAAACAGTCCACAAAACCAAAAGACAACCGACAGAATGGGAGAAGATATTTGCAAATGACATATCAGATAAAGGGCTAGTATCCAAAATCTATAAAGAACTTATCAAACTCAATACCCAAAGGACAAATAATCCAATCAAGAAATGGGCAGAAGACATGAACAGACATTTTTCCAAAGAAGACATCCAAATGGCCAACAGACACATGAAAAAGTGCTCAACATCGCTCGGCATCAGGGAAATCCAAATCAAAACCTCAATGAGATACCACCTCACACCAGTCAGAATGGCTAGTATTAACAAGTCAGGGAACAACAGATGTTGGCGGGGATGCGGAGAAAGGGGAACCCTTCTACGCTGTTGTTGGGAATGCAAGCTGCTGCAACCACTCTGGAAAACAGTATGGAGGCTCCTCAAACAGTTGAAAATAGAGCTACCATATGATCCAGCAACTGTACTACTGGGTATTTACCCCTAAGATACAAATGTAGGGACCCGAAGGGGTACGTGCACCCCAATGTTTATAGCAGCAATGTCCACAATAGCAAAACTGTGAAAGAGCCAAGATGTTCATCGACAGATGAATGGATAAAGAAGATGTGGTATATATACATAATGGAATATTATGCAGCCATCAAAAGGAATGAGATCTTGCCATTTGCAATGACATGGATGGAACTGGAGGGTGTTATGCTGAGTGAAATAAGTCAATCCGAGAAAGACATGTATCATATGTCCTCACTGATATGAGGAATTCTTAATCTTAGGAAACAAACTGAGGGTTGCTGGAGTGGTGGGGGTGTGGGAGGGATGGGGTGGCTGGGGGATAGACATTGGGGAGGGTATGTGCTATGGTGAGCGCTGTGAATTGTGCAAGACTGTTGAATCACAGATCTGTACCTCTGAAACAAATCATGCAATATATGTTAAGAAAAAAAAAAGAAGAAGATAGCAGGAGAGGAAGAATGAAGGGGAGTAATTTGGAGGGGGAGACGAACCATGAGAGACAATGGACTCTGAAAAACAAAGTGAGGGTTCTAGAGAGGAGGGGGGTGGGGGGATGGGTTAGCCTGGTGATGGGTATTAAAGAGGGCACGTTCTGCATGGAGCACTGGGTGTTACGCACAAACAATGAATCATGGAACACTACATCAAAAACTAATGATGTAATGTATGGTGATTAACATAACAATAAAAAATTTAAAAAAAACGAAAGCTTGCCATTTGCAATGACATGGATGGAACTAGAGGGTATTATGCTAAGCGAAATAAATCAATCAGAGAAAGACAAGTATCATATGATCTCACTGATATGAGGAATTCTTAATCTCAGGAAACAAACTGAGGTTTGCTGGAGTGGTGGGGGTTGGGAGGGATAGGGTGGCTGGGTGATAGACTTTGGGGAGGGTATGTGTTATGGTGAGCACTGTGAATTGTGTAAGACTGACGAATCACAGACTTGTACCTCTGAAACAAATAATACATTATATGTTAAAAAAAAAAAGATAGTAGGAAGGGAAAAATGAATGGGGGTAATAGGAGGGGGAGACGAACCATGAGAGACTATGGACTCTGAAAAACAAACTGAGGATTTTAGAGGTGAGGGGGTGGGGGGATGGGTTAGCCTGGTGATGGGTATTAAGGAGGGCATGTACTGCATGGAGCACTGTGTGTTATATGCAAACAATGAATCATGGAACACTACATCAAAAACTAATGATGTAATGTAGGTGACTAACATAACATAATAAAAAAAATTTTTTAAAAAGTGATAATCTTCAAACCTGCACTTTTAATCTATAAATCCTAAAACATTTGCATCTACTCTACATAGATCTTTGCCCATGATATTATAAACTTCCAGTGTATCACCTGTATTCCTTTATCATAACAATCACTGTCTTGTGATTGCATGTATTTAATATTTATCTTTTCTCCTAATCAGTGGTTCTGAATTTGGGGTACACAGTTTAAAATTTTGGGAGCTTTTTAAAAATACTTTTTTAGAGTCCAGTGAAAACAGAATCTCCATGTGTTTGTGTATGTGTTGGCGGTGGGGGAACACTCAGGTAGAGACAAAAACCACTGCCTCAGGTTGTTAGCCCCATGAAGAAAAGGACTACTTCTGTATCTTAATGCTTGAAAAATAAGAGTACTCAAAAAATCATGTTAAATAAATAAATGAATATCACACTCATGTACAACACACTCCTTTGTCAACAAAGCACATACAGGAATTTCAAGAACCTCTCATATTTAAAGCTAAACTTGGACAACTGGCCTCTGAGTGTTATATCTGATGAAGCAGAAGTTGTTGAAATTATATATGATGAATTATGATGTTAGTTAAGGTCTTCCCTTTTAAGCTTAAATTGCCACCCTGCGGTGGCCTCAGCTGCAGAATGCCATCCAGCACCATTAAATCAGCAACTTCCTGCCCCTGGAGGGCACAGGCAGGAGAAGGCTTGCACTAGAGGGTAGATTGCTACACTCTTCCCCTACCTCCCCTACCTTTTCAGGTCCATGAGCACAGAGCTGTGTATGAAAGCAACTTGTTGCATTAGCAAAAAGAATGTTGACTTTTTCATTTCTTCATATCAAAAGGTGGTGAGACATAAAATAACAGATTTCCTACTTAGAATACAAAGACATGTGTACATCTACGTTAGTGATATTCCTGATCCATCCAGATAATGGGTCTGGGTCTGGGAGAAGCAGCTAGGGAGATTGTTGAAGGGCAGTATCTGCTCACCTTAATATGAAAGTCAAAAATCCACACCTGAAGTGATTTGTGTAAAAGTCAGGATACTGATTATATTTGGGGGAGGGAGGAGGTGAGGTAAGGATAAGGCACATATAGCGAAGGTGACTGAAAAAGTTCTAATTCTTTACCTGGGTGGGGAGTGGTTACAAGATTTTCACTTGAAGTAAGTCATTAAGCTACAGATTTGTTTGTGGTTTTCTGCCTCTGTGTTTTATAATAAAAAGTTTAAATTACAATTAAACTGTATTAATAGTCAACCAATAGTTTATACCAATTTTAATTTAAAATAATTCACCTCACTCTAAAAAGTAAAATATAAGTGTATGAAGCATTAAAAACTACATCTGAATTCAATTTATCTTTGTAAATCTATTTACATATTAGTTATTACCACCTGTTGGATTATTGAGCTCTCTGAGTGTGTTCTTCCCTCCTCTCTCAGGCTTCAGGGGGAGTTCCCATCAGTTCAACTGTGGGACTTGGAGGGTATGTTTGTACTTTCTCAATAGAAACCATCTGGGCCATTAGTGACGTTCACTGTGTGCCTGTTCTGCCTCCCCCTTTCCAGACAGAGGAGTGCAAGCTTTTCAGTCTGTCATCACAGGACAGAACCCCCAGGCCCTTGAGCATCTTAGTGCTCTTCTCTAGACATGTAGATTTCGTTGGGGATAAAGAATTCAAGAGCAATTTAAGTGGTTTCTCCCAGCTTTATACTTTTTCCACCATCTTTTTCCTCCTCAGTAAAACTTTAGTTATAATTATGGAGTAATTCAGGTGGCTCTTTATTTCTCCCTAACTCCTTGATTTCTCCTTGAATCTCCTTTATGTCTGTCAGTCAACTACATTTCCTGAATATCCAAGGCTGTGTTTTGTGAATTTTGCCAATTTCTCAGAGTGATTCTGACTTCTTAGGGCTTTCTTCTTATTTTATCCTTTTACAGTTCCTCTCTCTCCTCTCTTGGTAAATATGTCTTCCAACCCCTCCCTTTACTCCCACTGTTTCCTGAAGGAAATAATGAATATCTTATATACTTTCTTTTGTTAGTCTTCCATCCTCATACCTACTTCTCACCCCTGCCACAGCTAACATATTTCCTGAAGTAAATTGGATTACTCACTGCATCCAATTGTCATTGACAGACATTCAAGTTCATATCCCCTCAAGCCTGTTTTAATTTATTAGCTTGAATTCTAACTTTTAGGATTCTATTTGACAAAGAATATTATTTAAATCCTTACTGATGACAATAATCCTAATAATAATTCCTACTCAAAGCATATTTCACTCATGAAGTATGTGTATTTTCTAAATAAAAAAATGTATTAATCTTTTTAACCCTCCAGTGAGCCAAAGAGAAAGTATAATTATTCCCATTTTGCATATGAAATCACTGAGGTAAAACAACGCATATTTCCCCAGTGGTTAAACAGAGCAGGAAGGAAATAAAGGCCTGACTCCCAATTACCTACTGGGCCACAAAGAAAAAATTTCTTGAAAGTCAAGAAAATCCAGATGAACTGTCTATGCCAGTGACTTACCATTGCCTCCCTTGAAATGATTGTAGTGAATATTTATTCAGAAAATTCTAAAATAGCTCATGTATGTCATGCTACCCTGAAGAGGAAATGTCAAAAGAAGAGGAATAAGAGGAATGCCAGGAAGAACATGACCCACAGAGATGATTAATATGGAGTTTGTCCATTGAGATATAAAATTTAAATGAAAATATTTGACTTAATACAACCTGAGGATGAAGAATCCATGGAGATACTTCTAAGACCTGAAACAGTGCCTTTCCACAGTTCAGAGACCTGCCTGAACTTTTTCTCACCCACTTTCTCCTTATACAATGCTGTCTCTACCTCGGAAAACTGTATCACATGAGGAGAAATGAAAAATCACTTTTAACTTGATTCAAACAGGAGAACTAGGGGGAAATAGGATTCCTGAAACAGGTGTATGACATCACAGGTACAGTAAGTGTAGAATTGACGGGGTGAGGAAAAAACAAAAATCACAAATTGAAATTTTAGTCTTCAACAGTTTTGGATATAGTCTCTGGCTATATTATATAACATTTAACATAGAGGCAGGAAGCCTACAGAAAAATACAATCTCTTGATGAGGGCCAAATTGACATTAGATTTCTATCTCTTGCTTGCTTGCTAAATCAACTCAATAACATTAAGTGCTTTTTTTTAATAGACCAGTGAGTTCTCCCCTAAAGTAGCTGATCCTATTCAAACAGATTTCCTCATATCTGTATATCAATTCATAGCACCAGATCTGCTCCTGGTTCCCAGCTGATGAACAAGCCATCCACAGTAGTAGGTTATCCCAGTTGTAACTCTTATTTCCCATATATCTTATTAGGATTTTATTACTATCATTATTATTATTATTATACACTCTTGCATATCAGCGGAGTCCTTAAAGTCTTATTTCTTTCTCACTTTTAGGAGGAATTCACCCCACCTTTAACCTTCTTCCTCTTGCTACCCTTGAAATCATACCCGAGGGCAGTCTTTGCCAACGAATGAAGGGAACTTTGAAAGGGCTTCCTCCCATGTTGCACACGCTTCTTGCACAAATTAAGATGTTACTCTTCTGAGTTTCTGTCAGCTTACGAAACCCATTAATAAAAATCCAGATAATCAGGAAAACATTGCTTTACTGGACCTTTTCAGAAAACTATGCTCTACTTTGATAAGTTCAAAAACTCAGGTGAGGAGGCAGAACTTTTAAGCAAAAGGATAAATGTCCAGGAGATGTATTATAGCTATAGAAGATTCCTCTGAAGAAAGCTTCAAGGCAAAAGCTGCAAATGCACAATAAAGGTATGGAATAGAACAAATGGATTCAGAGTCACTGCTATGTTCCATTTCCTAATCCCTAACCCTATTCTCAGAACTAAAAAACAAAACAAAACAAAACAAAAAAACAAAACAATCCTTTGGTCCTAATAACTACACCAGGTGCCATAATACCCTTCAGGGATGTTAAGACTCCTCTTTGAGACTGGATTGGTTGGGATAAAAAAGAGCCAGGCTCATTGTGCCTATGTATATTATGCGAACATGTACATCTATGATGAGAAAAGAAAGGAAAAAGAATTGCAGAACTATTTTTTTATGCCTGACATGGTACTATTTCATTATTTTTATATTGAGATATCATCTGACCTCCATCCCAAATATAGGTGCTCATAGCTTTTTGCTCTGAATATGGAAAACCATTAGTGCTGACAGGCTGATCATATTCTCAAAAGGTCAGGATCTGCTGTAAACGTGCTTTTTCTTCATCATTTGTCATTTTTGTGGGGTCTTTTCAACTTTTGTGTCAATATATGTGTTCCTCACATCTGGGTTGACATCTCACTTCGAAAGCATGTTTTATCCCTGTTGCTTCAAATGCATGAAGTAAGAAAACCTATTTTTAATAAGTAAAAATAATTTTATGAAGAGAAATATCTGTAGTATTGAAAATGCAACAACACACTGATAACTGCTTTCTCTTGATGTATATCTGGAATTTCTCTCCAAATTTAATGTGGTAACAATGGGCAGATATCACTAATCTTTGGTGAGGCGACAATGGTCAGGTATTATTAATCTCCTTTACTAGGTGGGGCAACATGGAAGACCCTTCCAAAAGAGTCATCTGAGGATGAAATTTAACTCTTCTCATTCTCAGTTAATGCTATTTTACTTTGAATCCCAGCCTGAGGAGTATAATGTTGGAGCATAGGTTAATAGAAGTTCAAGCTGTGATACAACCTCTCCCTCTAGTTTAGCTTCAGGAAAATGGATGGAAAGGAAAGGGGACTTGATGTCTAATTGAACTGGGGACCAAGGAGGAAGGAGGAGGAATTGATTATCTCCCTTCTCCCCTTGTTCTTGGCTTTCATAACCTTCCATCCCAAACCATTTGTTCTTTCCACTTCCCAACAATGCCTTCTTTATTACATTTCTAATCCTCAATTTGCCAATCTAGATCACTGCAAATATCAATAATATAACTCAAAACCTACCTTCTATGGAAAGACTTCCAGGCTGGTTATTCCTTCCATGAAAATAAAAGCACTCAACCATTCTCCAAAGGCTTTCATATATAGCCAAGAGTACCTCAAAGCCGGAAGGAATCTTTGAGATATCTAGTCCAGGTCTGGATTTTTAAAAAGAAGACACAGAGGTTCAAAGAGATGAAATGATTTCCCCAAACTCATATAATGCAAGTCCTTTGACTCCATCCTCAGGGATTTGTTCTACTGTGTTTGTTTATTTGTTTGTTTGTTTAATGGAAATGGCTTTTTCCACTGGGGCTTTTGTTGTTATTTTTTTTTGTTTTTAGGTCAATCAGAAGAATTGCCACCCTTTCTATGCCGGCGGGTTGTCAGTGATCTCATTCGAGAACCAGGGTGGAATAGAGGCCATCAGATCTTGAAGCCCCTTGGCTGGCCCAAGTTCCATACAGACTGAAGAGTGACCAGAACCCCCTCTGGAGGAAGACATGGAGTGTTGTATGACTGTATTTGCTTAACAGGGAACCACAGGGTTCTATGCTTTAAAAATATCCCTATCTTGAACCCTCCTACACTGTTGATGGGAACGCAAGCTGGTGCAGCCACTCTGGAAAACAGTATGGAGGTTCCTCAAAAAGTTGAAAATAGAGCTACCCTATGACCCAGCAATTGCTCTACTGGGTATTTACCCTAAAGATACAAATGTAGTGATCCGAAGGGGTACCTGCACCCCAATGTTTATAGCAGCAATGTCCACAATAGCCAAACTGTGGAAAGAGCCAAAATGTCCATTGCATTGACAGATGAATGGATAAAGATGATGTGGTATATGTATACAATGGAATATTAGGCAGCCATCAAAAAATTGAAATCTAGCGAAATAAGGCAATCAGAGAAAGACAATTATATGATCTCACTGATATGTGGAATTTAAGAAACAAGGCAGAGGATCATAGGGGAAGGGAAGGGAAAAAAATGAAACAAGATGAAACCAGAGAGGGAGACAAACCCTAAGAGACTATTAATCATAGGAAACAAATGAAGGTTTGTTGGAGGGGAGGGTGCTGGAGGGGAGAGGGGTGGAAGGATGGAGTAACTGGATGATGGACATTGGGGAGGGTACGTGTTGTAAACAGCACTGGGTATTATATAAGACTGATGAATCACAGACCTGTACCTCTGAAACCAATAATACATTATATGTTAATTAATTGAATTTCAATTTTTAAAAAGAGGAAAAAAATAAAATTAAAAAATTAAAAAAAAATCCCTAACAAAATCAAGAATAGAAAAGTACCATTCAATACTGAACTATTTTCAGTATCCAAAAGCTTCATCGTCCAAAAGTTTTACTATAGTGAAACTAAAATTATTTTCTGTCATTGCTCTTGAAATAAAAACAAGGGAGGATTTTTGAACTGTATTCCAAGATCATTTTATCCAACAGCTCCTAAAACAATAGCTGCTTTTTCCAATTCTGCTTAAGCTTGCTATTTTGACAAGTTGACAATTTCTAAATATCTAAAATGTATCCTTTAAAAAATAAAATGTATCCTTTTAATGGCTTTAGCCACAAAATCTCATGTCCAGCTTCCTAAGTCACAACTCAGAAAATCAAGACACCATCCTCACAAATTCCATTTCCCAGGTCAAAATGGGAATGTCATAACCAAATCTAAGAGCACTCTCGTTCCTCTTGGAGGTCCCAAAACAAAACTATTTCTCCTACATGAAAGAGTGCTTTGACAGCCCCACAACCTCAAGGCCAGACTTAGGAAAGCCTAACTTAGCTCTTTCTAAATGAAATATTACTGTTATCTTTGTAAAAAAAACTCACGCCATGCCTCCCACATTACCCTGATAAAAAGCTTCTATGAATAGCAAAGTAGAGTTCTGGACTTCACATTCTGTTTGGTTATCCCGTCAGCCCTCAATTTCATTATTTGTCTGCATACAATTCCAGTTACCACATGTTTCCCAAGCAGCAATTAATAATACCTGCTATATATTATGCTTCAGGCTATTATGGGCTGCATATTTGTGACACCTCAAAATTCATATGTTGAAATCCTAACTTCTAATGTAATGGTATTTGGAGGTGGGGTCTTGGGGAGGTAACTGGGTTTGTAGAGGCGCAATTAGTGCCCTTAAAAGAAGAGGAAAACAGAAAGATCTCTCTCTCTGTCCACATGCACACACTGAGGAAAGACCATGTGAACACATAACCTACCAATCAGGAAGAGAGCTGTCACTAGGAACCAAACCTGCCGGGACCCTGATCTTGGATTTCACAGCCTTCAGAACTGTGAAAATAAATTTCTTTTGTTTAAGCAACCTAGTCTCTGATATTTTGTTATAGCAACCTGAGCTAAGACACAGACTCTATTCTAAATATTTTACATTCAGTATCCCATTTAAAACTTACACAAATCCCACAAGGAGACACCATTTTCCCCATTTTACAAATGAGAAAACTATCTCTTAGATTAAATAGCTCTTCAACATGAAGAATGTGAAGTGCAGAGCTGGATTTCAAATATGCCTCTTAACCCTGAATCATGCTGCATAGTACATAGTAGACATCAAATAATTAAAGTGAATCCCTCCTACTTCTTCTTCTACTCCAGCACTTTAAAACTGTCCATTTATACATATATCTTCATCACGCAGCTGGAAGTTCTTTGAGGGCCAAGATTATTGTATTCTCGATGCCTAACATACAGCATGTGCAGAAAGAAGAACGAAGGAAAGGGAAGGGAAGGGAAACAAGACAAAGCAAGGCAAGAAAGAAAAAAGAAAGAAGGAAGGAAGGAAATAAAGAAAACGGTGTATGTGAATCCATAATTAGTAGGTACCTTAGTGTGCTAGGGCTACCAAAACAAAGGACTACAAACTGGGTGGCTTGAAAAACAGAAATTTATTGGCTCATAGTTCTTGAGGCTAAAAGCCTGAAATCAAGGTGTCAGCAAATTGGTTCTGAGGACTGTGAGAAGAAGATCTATTCCAGACCTCTCGCCTGGGCTTGTAGATGGTCAACATTTCCCTACGCCTCCTCACACTATCTTCCCTCCATGTAGATCTCTGTGTCTAAATTTCTCATTTTATAAGGACACCAGTCATGCTGGATTAGGGTCCACTCTAATGACCTCACTTTAAATTGATTACCTCTGTAAGTATTAAGAAGGGCATGTACTGCATGGAATACTGGGTGTTATACGCAAACAATGCACTGTGGATCACTACATCAAAAACTAATGATGTAATGTATGGTGATTAACATAAATAAAAAAATGTTAAAAAAACTAATGATATATTGTATGGTAACTAACATAACAATACAATTTTAAAAAAGACCCTTTCTCCAAATAAGTTCACATTATAAGGTATCAGGAGTTAGGACTTGCACATATGGATTTGGAGGGAGACACAATTTGTCTCATACTGTGGTAAACAGAGATGCTTTCCACATAAGGCACAGCTGACCACAACACAACCCAGCTGTTTGAGGGACATGGAAGGCATGTGCAGGGCCCTCTGTGGTCAGAAATGGCCTAACCTCACAACAAAAGAGCTAACAACTGAATCTGTGAAATGATGGCTCTACTCATTTATGTGAGGCTTTACCCCTCTGGCAGCAACCTATAAACTATAAACAATTTTAAGACATCATTTTTATAATCAGTCCTATATCACCACTTCTGCATTTAAGTTTGCTCCTAAGGTCTGTTAGAAATGGTCACAGGTACTCTTTGTTCTCAATTATTCTATCTAGATCTTCATTTGCCTTGAAAAGATAAACTCCACTCACAGGGCATCATTCTCTCCAGTGACTTCTGAGCCAAGCAGGGAAAAATTGCCTATCCCATGTGCTCAGTCATGATGTCTTCTAGGCCTTTATGTGCCCTGAAATGTAGTATATCTCTATGAGCCATTTACTGACCCCATCTTTCCAGGAAAGAGTATTTTTTATCCCCTTAAAACTTCACTTCCTAGTGGTAAAGATAAAATCTGCCTCAATGTTCCCTAAATTCCCCCAGAAACAGAAGAGAAAAAGATACCCAGGATTCCTGGGCTCAGCTCCCAGGCTCAGCCACAGATGGCTATCCCATGCCAGTGGAGTCACTGTCCCTACTTGCCATGCAAGCATGCCCACAGCCTCCAACTTCACTCGTTTCACACTGGAGAAAGAAAACCACACTGGACCAGGGATTTAAACCCCCTCTGTCCCTCTGCTCACTGCTCTCACTTGCTTTCTTCACTTGGGTCTTTAGAGAATGTTGAGTACACGGTGCATTCTTCTTCTAGAGGTGTTTGGCGAGCCGCAACCTTAAGGTTTCACGTGATTTTGATCCCATCAACTCTTCCAGAAATTGGTTTCATTCCCCAGTTGATCTTACTGTTAAATTTTTCTCCACTCTTTCAAACACTTCTTGTTCAAATTTAAATCCGTTATTTCTATTCTTATCTTTGCTAACTAATGAGAGTGGTTTCTTCTCCTTTGGGAAACTACCAAGTTGTGCGTACCTGCATTCACATTTCCATGTGCGTTTTCTCTCATACTTTTAGAGGTTATCAAAAATTTGGAAGAAGAAAACCTTGCCTCAATTAAAGAATATACACAATTTCATTCTTTCCCAGAACCTGCTTGCATGTTTACTTTTCATAGTATGTTTCTCCTTAGAGGAATGCAGAAATAATAGGAAAGATGTTTCTTAGATACTGTTTAAAACATGCAGTCTACTATCAAAACTACTATCAAAGTCCACTACTGGGTAACTCGATTGTGGGAATTGAAGCAACTTAGCCTACATGGAGATTATTTGACTACCTTGCAATTTCCCAGAATAAAATACTCCCTGAATTCTGATTTCTTTAATAAATTACCATAATTTCATCTACCATTTATGTGATATGTGAGGAACAGAGAAGAATCCCTCTTCTGAACTATCAGTGATTTTAACAGACACCTTAATCACATTGCTTATGAACTAATCAATTAACAAGTATCAAGAATTTACTGGGTACATAATACTACAAGACACAAACAGGGATATAACAAAAATAGGTTTTCCTTTCCCATCCCCTTAATCCCAGGACCGTCTCCCATGAGAGAAATATCCCTGTCATTCTCTTCCTGATCCTCAAATTTCTTACCCTATTCCCCTGCCCAAATCCAACATTGTATCAAATGACCACATCCTAACCCCTATGAGGCTCCTTCCAGCAAAAGATAAACACCTTGCTTCTTTCCCCACACACTAAATCCCCTGCTTTCTACTATCACTGGGCAAATTTGAAGTTACTCAATACTATCATTGCCCCCCAAGCCCCATTCACTCCTGACCTGAACCAGGCCTCTTTTGTCCCCTTCTAGATACACTCACCTCCAGAACCAGCCACCTCCATGAGCTACTTGAGTCGCCGTCACCATTCCACTCTGAACTCTGTTGACACGTAGACCTCCTAGACCTACTCACTGGTAATTCTACAGCAGCATTCTTCAAAAAGAGGACCTCTGAGAGCACATAACAATTTTCCAAAGGCTATACAACCAAGTATGTTTTCAAGGGGGTCATTTTCCAGATCCTCATCTTCCATGTCTGTTCTTTCACAAAACTGATCTGAGAATGGTTGTAGATGGAGGGAATTCTACAGTTCTCCTTTCTTGTTTCATTCTTCTCAGTTTCTCATTTGTGCTTTTCCCACATAAATACATACTTATATACGTAGGTAAAGAGGTAAACATAACAATAAAAAAATTAAAAAAAATAAAAAATAAAAAATAAAAACTTCCAGGGCTCCAAAGGAAAAAAGAAAATAAAAGTGCTGGTATGAAAGTCTTTTTTAATCAAGGCTTCATAAATCTTTGCTAGGCCCCCTATTTTTTTTTTGTCTTACACATATTTTTGCTAAGAGCCAAATGTGGCATAAAAACAGGAGGGTTTGGCCTCAGTAGGGATGTAATGGATTTAGATGTTTTACACAGTGTAGCAGAGGGAGTGATACTAAGTTTAAGGACTTCATCTCTTGCATCACCCAAATACTTAAAAAAAAAAAAATGCATCCCTCTTAAAGAAGAGCCTAAGAGAATAAAGCTAGACTATATGGGTAAGAAAAATTGAAAGCAGTGGAACCTTTTTCATTTAGGCAACAGAGTCCTAGTAAGGCTCTGTGACTTGCCTGACCTAAAGTCAGCATTAAGAAGTGAGATGTCAGGCAGTGTGTATTAACACATTGATTTGAATTGATAAATGCAGTCAGGTTTATCTGAGAGAAAGTAAACCTAATTTACCTGATTGGTTTGATAATGAAAACTGGTCTGCCTATTTGGTTACCTGACAGATGTGTTCCTTAATTCGAATGAGTTAAATGTGTAGTTCCAAAGTTTTGGTGAAAAAATATTTAAAGCATGTGATACAATAAATGTAATTTATCAAAAATCACTGTATTGGCAAAGGGATACGGAAAGTAACAAGGTTTCAATGTTCCCAGCAGTTTCTGAATATATCAGATTTTTTTAAATGCCTCTAAATGAAAGAGAAATAAGTACAGTTAAGAGTTACTTGATGAGTCTCCCTGAAACGCTTTTGTTATGCTCACTAGAAATCCAGAAACTGAGTAAATAAGGGTGATTTTATAAATTCTTTCACAATTCTCTGTCCTCAACAAAACTGAAAAAGAACCTATCATGATTACAGATGATTAAAAGTAATTTTGGTAATATATTGCTGTGGTCTTTGGTATTCAATTCAGAATAAATTCAAATAATTGTGAGAGATTGTTATTAAAAATAAACAAATCCCTTTCATTTCTGTTAAGGCCTTTCAATCATTCCATGCTTACATCATAGTGGGAATAGAACTGATATTGATCCATCTTTCATTCTAATTGTTCACATCCAAGAACAGACCATCCCCCTAATTTTGAAATGCACTTCTAATAAAATTTATTTCTAATGTTTAATAATTTTATATCAAAATTTCTATTATTTTGATATATTGCCAATTGTGTACCAATACAAATCTTGAGGATAATTCAACCCTAAAGAAAACACTTTTTAAGACTTAGCATTATGGTTATAAAAGAATTAAAATTTTTAATTCAACTAAGTTAAAATTCTATGAGGAAAATGGAATAGAAATATAGGCTCTAGGAATAAAAGAAATGATATCAAAATAAAATTAAAGAGGAGCTTATTCATGAATTTTTTATTTACTTACTTTTAATCTAAATATAGCATCTATACAGCCTATCTTCAGAAAAGCATAAAAATCTTCAGTGTAGCTAAATAAATTTTCAGCAAATGAACATGTAAATCAGCACCCAGCAGATCAAGAATAAGAACATTACCAGTACCCCAGAAACACGCTCCCCCAATCACTCCCCCAATCACTTAACCCTCCCAAAGTTAACCATTATCCTTGCTTCCAACATTCTAGCTAAGATGTGCTTGTTTTTGAACTTTATAAATAGAATCACACACTATGTGCTTTTTTTTCTGCTGTTTTTTACTCAGCACCATGTTTGTGAGGTTCATCTACATTCACCTATTGCATAAATGCATAATGGCTTCCAACTATTTATTTTAAACTACCAATTTTTGCAATATATGAAAAACTACATATTTGAATCTGTTTAAACATGTGAAGAAAAATTTGGATCCCAACTCAAAATTATGCAAGCTTAGTTATTTAAAGTCCATGGGCCTCAATTTTATCATATGTAAAATGGGGTTCAAATGCTGATTCCTCATAGAGTTGCTGTGAGATTGTACATGGAAAGCACAGTTCCTGACACAAATAAATACTGCAGCCATTGTTGTGATGGCAGTGGTTGTCGTTGCCTTCCAACTGGTCATCCCAACTTCGATAAGGCACTCTCCAAATCCCTGCTGCTAAGGGACAGAACTAAAACACATAAATGAACATGCCCCTCCCATGCTTATATTAACTTTGTTCTAGCTTTTTGTCACTTAAAGTATGTGGTCCAAGCACTCCTGCATGACCTGCAATGGGGAACTGGACCAGATCCCTGTTTAATTCCTCTGTAATTGAGGGGTACCAATACCTTTCACTGGACCACCGAAAATAAATAAGAAAGGAAATAAGGAAAAAATAAAAATAAAGAAAAGCTTAGTTTATGTATGAATGTACATACGTATGTATGTATGTAAAGCATTTGATATGAAGCAGGTGCATAAGAAATGGTAGTTACTTAGGAAGAAGGAAGAAAGGGAGTAGAAGGGGAGAGAGGAAAGATCATTGCAAAACCTGATTTTGTCGGTGACAGAAGGGTGCCTATGTGGTGATAGGTCTATAAGTCAGTTGCTTTATATATCCACTTCCGAGTCAAGATGGGTAGAAGTAGTATAAGTAAAATAAGTAGGATATGTGATTTCCATCCCACTCTGTAGATGAGAAAACTGAAATCCTGAGAGGCTAAGCGATCTTACCCAAGGATTTATAGGGAATTAGTGGCAGAGCCAAGATTCTTGTGTGAATCTGATTCCAGAGCTCTGATTTTTTGTTTTGTTTTGTTTTTTTGCTCTATTCCATTGCCTCCCTGAAATATTCTAATTTTTTTTTTGGAACTTAATCAGGATTTTATTAGGTTTTTAATGGTCGGAACAGCAAAATAGCTTGATTTTTGTACCTGAACTGTTTGGGCTGCTTTATTTGCTCTAGCTTGTCTTGGTCTACAGCATCATGCAGGATGATGGCAATGCCTGTGACTCAGGGCTCATTGGTGGCAGCTGTCAAGGAATAGTTTTGGGGTTGTGTGTGAATTCTACAAAGCATTTCGTTTTAACAATGTGAGAAAAATATGTTAGAGATTTTAAAAATACATTTAAAAATTTTAACAATTAAAGCAATAAGGAAATGAAATTAGCCCTCCCCTTTTTAAAACTATACACAACATAACCACTTCATAAGTGGGGTTAGGGTTATTTACTCTGAACTTCATTAAACTAAGCTTCATTAAAAATGAGAAAAGCTTCAATAAACTATCACTTTTGGGAGTAGTAAAGAAAAATGGGCATATATAAGTTTGTTTAATTTTCTCTTTCTCCTCAACAAAAATACTGGTCTTTTTTCATCCAGGAAAAATATTGCATCAATCTGTAATAGACTTTTTTCCCTTTAGATTACATTCCAAATGTAATCAAATTCCAACAATGGCCTTTAACCTCTGTCATTTCATACTATGCTTAGATATAGAGACCATCACCTAAGGAATTTGCAAAACACATAAACTTCTGACCAAAGGGAGAAAGACAAGGTGAGATAACATGAGCATGAAGCATACTTGTTAGGAGACCAAACCCAAAACTGAAGTCAAACTAAATTACAACTTGTCAACTCATCCTCCATAGCGTCCTGTTCACGGAGATCTCAGAAGTTTCTTTGAAAGAAACTTTCCTTCTTTCTTTTTTTTTAAAATTTTTTATTTTTATGTTAATCACCATACATCATTAGCTTTTGATGTAGTGTTCCATGATTCATTGTTTGTGCATAACACCCAGTGCTCCTCGCAGAATGTGCCCTCTTTAATACCCATCACCAGGCTAACACATCCTCCCACCCCCCTCCCCTCTAGAACCCTCACTTTGTTTTTCAGAGTCCATCGTCTCTCATGGTTCGTCTCCCCCTCCAACTTACTCCCCTTCATTCTTCCCCTCTTGCTATCTTCTTCTTCTTTTTTTTTCTTAACATGTATTGCATTATTTGTTTCAGAGGTACAGATCTGTGATTCAACAGTGCTCACAATTCACAGTGCTCACCATAGCACATACCCTCCCCAATGTCTATCACCCAGCCACCCCATCCCTCCCACACCCCCACCACTCCAGCAAACCTCAGTTTGTTTCCTGAGATTAAGAATTCCTCATATCAGTGAGGTCATATGATACATCTCTTTCTATGATTGACTTATTTCACTCAGCATAACAACCTCCAGTTCCATCCACGTCATTGCAAATGGCAAGATCTCATTCCTTTTGATGGCTGCATAATATTCCATTGTGTATATATAACACATCTTCTTTATCCATTCATCTGTTCATGGACATCTTGACTCTTTCCACGGTTTGGGTATTGTGGACATTGCTGCTATAAACATTGGGATGCACGTACCCCTTCGGATCCCTACATTTGTATCTTTGTGGTAAATACCCAGTAGTGCAATTGCTGGATCGTATGGTAGTTCTATTTTCAACTGTTTGAGGAACCTCCATACTGTTTTCCAGAGTGGCTGCACCAGCTTGCATTCCCACCAACAGTGTAGGAGGGTTCCCCTTTCTCCGCATCCCCGCCAACATCTGTTGTTTCCTGACTTGTTAATTTTAGCCATTCTGACTGGTGTGAGGTGGTATCTCATTGAGGTTTTGATTTGGATTTCCCTGATGCCGAGCGATGATGAGCACTTTTTCATGTGTCTGTTGGCAATTTAGATGTCTTCTTTGGAAAAATGTCTGTTCATGTCTTCTGCCCATTTCTTGATTGGATTATTTGTTCTTTGGGTGTTGAGTTTGATAAGTTCTTTATAGATTTTGGATACTAGCCCTTTATCTGATATGTCATTTGCAAATATCTTCTCCCATTCTGTCAGTTGTCTTTTGGTTTTGTGGACTGTTTCTTTTGCTGTGCAAAAGCTTTTTATCTTGATGAAATCCCAACAGTTCATTTTTGCCCTTGCTTCCCTTGCCTTTGGCGATGTTTCTAGGAAGAAGTTACTGCGGCTGAGGTCGAAGAGGTGGCTGCCTGTGTTCTCCTTTAGGATTTTGAAGGACTCCTGTCTCACGTTTAGGTCTTTCAACCATTTGGAGTCTATTTTTGTGTGTGGTGTAAGGAAATGGTCCAGTTTCATTCTTCTGCACTTGGCTGTCCAATTTTCCCAACACCATTTGTTGAAGAGACTGTCTTTTTGCCATTGGACATTCTTTCCTGCTTTGTCAAAGATTAGTTGACCATAGAGTTGAGGGTCCATTTCTGGGCTCTCGATTCTGTTCCATTGGTCTATGTGTCTGTTTTTGTGCCAGGACCATACTCTCTTGATGATGACAGCTTTGTCATAGAGCTGGAAGTCCAGAATTGTGATGCCACCAGCCTTGCTTTTCTTTTTCAACATTCTTCTGGCTTTTCGGGGTCTCTTCTGGTTCCATACAAATTTTAGGATTATTTGTTCCATTTCTTTGAAAAAAGTGGTTGGTATTTTGATGGGGATTGCATTGAATGTATAGATTGCTCTAGGTAGCATTGACATCTTCACAATGTTTGTTCTTCCAATCCATGAACATGGAACGTTTTTCCATTTCTTTGTGTCTTCCTCAATTTCTTTCATGAGTATTTTATAGTTTTCTGGGTACAGATCCTTTGCCTCCTCGGTTAAATTTATTCCTAGGTATCTTATGGTTTTGGGCGCAATTGTAAATGGGATCGACTCCTTAATTTGTCTCTCTTCTGTCTTGTTGTTGGTGTATAGGAATGCCACTGATTTCTGTGCATTGATTTTATATCCTGCCACTTTACTGAATTCCTGTATGAGTTCTAGCAGTTTTGGGGTGGAGTCTTTTGGGTTTTCCACATAAAGTATCATATCATCTGCAAGGAGTGAGAGTTTGACTTCCTCTTTGCCGATTTGGATGCCTTTGATTTCTTTTTGTTGTCTGATTGCTGTGGCTAGGACTTCTAATACTATGTTGAATAGCAGTGGTGATAGCGGACATCCCTGCCGCGTTCCTGACCTTAGGGGGAAAGCTCTCAGCTTTTCCCCATTGAGAATGATATTCGCTGTAGGTTTTTCATAGATGGCTTTTATGATATTGAGGTATGTAACCTCTCTCCCTATACTCTGAAGAGTTTTGATCAAGAAAGGATGCTGTACTTTGTCAAATGCTTTTTCTGCATCTATTGAGAGGATCCTATGATTCTTGTTCTTTCTTTTGTTAATGTATTGTGTCACGTTGATTGATTTGCGGATGTTGAACCAGCCTTGCAGCCCAGGGATAAATCCCACTTGGTCATGGTGAATAATCCTTTTAATGGACTGTTGGATCCTATTGGCTAGTATTTTGGTGAGAATTTTTGCATCCATGTTCATCAAGGATATTGGTCTGTAATTCTCCTTTTGATGGGGTCTTTGTCTGGTTTTGGGGTCAAGGTAATGGTGGCCTCATAAAATGAGTTTGGAAGTTTTCCTTCCCTTTCTATTTTTTGGAACAGTTTCAGGAGAATAGGTATTAATTCTTCTTGAAATGTTTGGTAGAAATCCCCTGGGAAGCCATCTGGCCCCGGGCTTTTGTTTCTTGGAAGATTTTTGATGACTGCTTCAATTTCCTTAGTGGTTATAGGTCTGTTCAGGTTTTCTATTTCTTCCTGGTTCAATTTTGGTAGTTGATACATTTCTAGGAATGCATCCATTTCTTCCAGGTTATCTAATTTGCTGGCATAGAGTTGCTCATAATATGTTCTTGTAATTGTTTGTATTTCTTTGGTGTTGGTTGTGATCTCTCCTCTTTCATTCATGATTTTGTTGATTTGGGTCATTTATCTTTTCTTTTTGAGAAGTCTGGCCAGGGGTTTATCAATCTTGTTAATTCTTTCAAAGGACCAGCTCCTAGTTTCGTTGATCTGTTCTACTCTTCTTTTGGTTTCTATTTCATTCATTTCTGCTCTGATCTTTATGATTTCTCTTCTCCTGCTGTGTTTAGGCTTTCTTTGCTGTTCTTTCTCCAGCTCCTTTAGGTGTAGGGTTAGGTTGTGTATTTGAGACCTTTCTTGTTTCTTGAGAAAAGCTTGTATTGCTACATACTTTCCTCTCAGGACTGCCTTTGCTGCATCCCAAAGATTTTGAACAGTTGTGTTTTCATTTTCATTGGTTTCCATGAATTTTTTAAATTCCTCTTTACCTTCCTGGTTGACCCATTCATTCTTTAGTAGGATGCTCTTTAGCCTCCATGTATTTGAGTTCCTTCCGACTTTCCTCTTGTGATTGAGTTCTAGTTTCAAAGCATTGTGGTCTGAAAAGATGCAGGGAATAATCCCAGTCTTTTGGTACAGGTTGAGACCTGATTTGTGACCTAGGATGTGATCAATTCTGGAGAATGTTCCATGGGCACTAGAGAAGAATGTGTATTCCGTTGCTTTGGGATGGAACGTTCTGAATATGTCTGTGAAGTCCATTTGGTCCAGTGTTTCATTTAAAGTCTTTATTTCCTTGTTGATCTTTTGCTCGATGATCTGTCCATTTCAGTCAGGGGGGTGTTAAAGTCCCCCACTATTATTGTATTGTTGTCAATGTGTTTCTTTGATTTTCTTATTAATTTCCTTATAAAATTGGCTGCTCCCATGTTAGGGGCATAGATATTTACAATTGTTAGATCTTCTTGGTGGATAGACCCTTTAAGTAGGATATAGTGTCCTTCTTCATCTCTTATTACAGTCTTTGTTTTAAAATCTAATCTGTCTGATATAAGGATTGCCACCCCAGCTTTCTTTTGGTGTCCATTAGCATGGTAAATGGTTTTCCACCCCCTCACTTTCAATCTGGGGGTGTCTTTGGGTCTAAAATGAGTCTCTTGCAGACAGCATATTGATGGGTCTTATTTTTTAATCCAATCTGATAGCCTGTGTCTTTTGATTGGGGCATTGAGCCCATTTACCTTCAGGGTAAGTATTGAAAGATATGAATTTAGTGCCATTGTATTGCCTGTAAGGTGACTGTGACTGTATATTGTCTGTGTTCCTTTCTGATCTATGCTGCTTTTAGGCTCTCTCTTTTTTTAGAGAACCCCTCTCAATATTTCTTGGAGGGCTGGTTTCGTGTTTGCAAATTCCTTTAGTTTTTGTTTGCCCTGGAAGCTTTTTATCTCTCCTTCAATTTTCAATGAGAGCCTAGCTGGATATAGTATTCTTGGCTGCATATTTTTCTCGTTTAGTGCTCTGAAGATATCATGCCTGTCCTTTCTAGCCTGCCAGGTCTCTATGGATAGGTCTGTTGCCAATCTAACGTTTCTACCATTGTAGGTTACATATCTCTTCTCCCGAGCTGCTTTCAAGATTTTCTCTTTGTCTCTGAGACTCACAAGTTTTACTATTAGATGTCGGGGTGTTGACCTATTTTTATTGATTTTGAGAGGGGTTCTCTGTGCCTCCTGGATTTTGATGCCTGTTTCCTTCCCCACATTAGGGAAGTTCTCTGCTATTATTTGCTCCAATATACCTTCTGCCCCTCTCTCTCTTTCTTCTTCTTCTGGTATCCCAATTATTCTAATGTTGTTTCGTCTTATCGTATCGCTTATCTCTCGAATTCTGCCCTCGTGATCCTGTAGTTGTTTATCTCTCTTTTTCTCAGCTTCTTTATTTTCCATCATTTGGTCTTCTATATCACTAATTCTCTCTTCTGCCTCATTTATCCTAGCAGTTAGTGCCCCCATTTTTGATTGCACCTCATTAATAGCTTTTTTGATTTCGACTTGGTTAGGTTTTAGTTCTTTTATTTCTCCAGAAAGGATTTCTCTAATAACTTCCACACTTTTTTCAAGCCCAGCTAGTATCTTTAAAGTCATGATTCTGAACTCTAGGTCCAACATCGTACTAATATCCGTATTGAGTAGGTCCCTGGCAGACAGTACTACCTCTTGTTCTTTTCGCTGAGGTGACTTTTTTCGTCTTGTCATTTTGTCCAGAGGAGAAGAGATGAATGAGAGAACAAAATGCTAACAGGTTAACAACGTCCCCAGCAAATATACTCTATACAAATCAGAAAAGACCTGAAACCAGGGGGAAAGAAAGGGAAAGAAAGAAAAAAGAAAGAGGAGAAAAAAAGAAAAAGAAAAAGGAAAAGATAAAAACTAACAAAAACAGAACAAAACAAAAAAAACAGAATATGATCAAATATGATCAGGCTAGTGCATAGATCAGTGCCACACACTGGATTTTGGGCGTATTTTGGTCTGTTAGAAGAAAGTGCCTCCTAAAATTTTAAAGGAAGAAAGACTTATGTATGTACAAAATAAGGGTTGATACAATGAAGGGATGGAAGATGACTGTAAAGATGAAAATTATAAAAGATTTTATAAAAGGAATTGATAAGATAAGAAGTTGTTTGAAAAAAGAAAGAAGATTTAAAAAAAATAAAAGGGAGAGAATGTGATCAGGCAGGAGACTAGAACAAAGCCATACACCAGTGATTTAGGGTATATTTTGATCTGTTAGAAGAAACTGTATCTCAAAATTTTAAAGAGAGAACAACTTATATACATATGCCAAAAATAAGGGTAACTACTCTGAAGGGATAAAATATGACTCTAAAAAAGAAAAATAAAAAATGTTTTTTTTAAAGAAGGGATTGATCAGATGTTGGTTGAAAAAGGGAAAAAGAAAAATTCAAAAAAAAGTTAAAAAAATTAACTTTGAAAAATTAATGAATCATGGTAAAAAAGCCATGAATTCTATGTACAATATTCCCCTAGCGCTAGAGTTCTCCCGTTCTCCTTGATTGGTAAACTTGGTCTTGGCTTGCTGGCTGTTCCTGTTGATCTTCTGGGGGAGGGGCCTGTTGCCATGGTTCCCAAATGTCTTTGCCAGACGCGGAATTGCCCCGCCCTTGTCGGTCTGGGCTAAGCAATCTCCTCGGGTTTGCTCTCGGGAGCCTTCGTTCCCCGCAAGCTCTCCGTACAGCCCTGCCAGTAAGTGGTCGCTTCTCTGTTCAGAGAGTTGTTGCTACTCTCTTCTTTGGTCTCCTGTTGAGTTCGTAGGTGTTGAGAATGGTTTGATCCCTATTCAGCTGAATTCCTGAGACCAGACGAAATCCAGGTCTCCTACTCCTCCGCCATCTTGCTCCGCCCTGAAATATTCTAATTTTAATGTGGTATCTCAAATATGCTCCACTTCAAGGAAGAGATAATTTTCAGTTTTAGCCTTTCTGACCCTCAGGGTCTTGTCTATAAAATTGAACTAATAATAGTAATTGCCTTCTAAATAAGTTAATATGTGTAAAGTGCCTAGAATGGCACTAAGTGTTACCTTTGTTGTTGTTGTTTTAATTTTAAACTATCGATTCATTGAATTTCTGATTGAAGTAGAAAATCAGTGTATGTGGTTTTGGCCAATATAGGTGAGCTATCTTAGGGGAGCATTATCCCTTCCACTTAAAGTAAACTTCAACATTCAGATACACCCTTGACTCTTTTCCTAATCCTTAGGTGCTAACTAAATACTAATTCAAAAATTAGTTAAAATCTCTGCTCTTACAAAGCTTGCAACAAACCTGTGGAATTAGGACATATCAAGGGAGGAAGGAAGGAAGGAGGAAGGAAAGAAGGAAGGAAGGAAGGAGTAACCATGCTTTTCCTAGTACAACTCTGTTCTCAAAAAATAAACTTGAAATAATGTTCTATTTTTGAAAACTCAACGTCTCCCCATAGTTCTTAAAAATACTCTGACAATCTGCTGAAAATATGAATATTTTTCATTATTGCTTATTACTGTTATTTTCTATTATTACTTATTACATTTATTATTATCTTCAGTTTTTCTCATAAATATGTGTTTGACCAGGCATACTGACCAGGCATACTGGAAATATAAGTGTTGTCATTGATATTCTCGGCAAGTTGAAAATGAATGGTTCATTTCAAAGGATAATTTAAATCATCCTTTATACGTATACTATGGAAAGAAAACGATTTGCCTGGACAGAGTCAGTACTATTCAGTAGAAACTGAGTATTTATCATGACCACAGTGGATTTGGCAGAGGACATAATCCCTGCCTTTTGGGAGGACACAGTCCCTAGGGAAAGAGACACATGCACAAATACACACATAAAACATGTAAACAAAGTTATATGGCAGCTGAACAACATCCATGATGTAAGCTGAAATATTCAGATTCTCAGGATGTATAGTCCATATAACTGAAGCAAGGAGGGAGAATTACAAATCAGCTAATACTTTTTATTTGTTTTTCTTATGTTCAGTTAGCCACTGTGTAGTATCTCATTAGTTTCAGATGCAGTGTTCAACAATTCATTAGTTGCATATAACACCTAGTGCTCATCACAACACGTGCCCTCCTTAATACCCATCACCCAGCTACCCCATCCCCCAACCCTCCTCCCCTCTGAAATCCTCAGATTGTTTCCCAGAGTCCATAGTCTCTCGTGGTTCATCTTCCCCTCTGATTTCCCCCCTTCATTTTTCCCTTCCTTCTCCTAATGTCCTTCATGCTATTCCGTATGTTCCACAAATGAGTGAAACCATATGATAATTGTCTTTCTCTGCTTGACTTATTTTACTTAGCATAATCCCCTCCAGCTGATAATTTAGAAAACACAGTGTCTTCATGAGACAGTTTGGCGCCAATGCTATATAGCCTTACTTCTCATTTTGTAATCCACAGAACACCAGCATCACCTAGGAGCATCATAGAACTACAGAGGCTCAGGGCCCATACCTGACTTGCTGAATCAGAATCTGATCTTTAGCAAGATTCCAGGTGATTTGTAAATTAAAGCTGGAAAAGCCCTGGTATAGGGTGCTTCTCCAGGCTGCCTGTACATTAGAAATACCAGCAGAGTTTTCTTTAAAATGTCCATACCTGGGCCCCACCCCAGGCCTAACAAGTTAGAATCACTTACCATTTTCATCATATCTCACCTCAAACACCACATTCTCTGGGACATCTTCTCTGACCCACCTCAGACCAAAATAAATTCCTAAGTAATGTATTCTCAAAGCACCCTTGGCTCTTATCACCCCTTGCAACTAAACATTTGTTTATGTTTTCATGTGATAACTGTCTCTAAAATTGGCAAATGGTCTGTGAGAGCAGCATCTATTTTGGTTTTGCTCAACATGACACCCCCAATGCCCAACAGAAATCTTGTCACATGTTAGACATTCAATAAATTCATTTATTCATTTATTCCACAAATATTACTAAGCACGTACAATGTTCTAAGTTCTTGAGAGATATATCAGTGAATGAAAGAAGAATCCCTGAAGGAAGTGACAAATAACAAATGTTAGGGAGATAGAAGTATTACATAAAAAATAAGAATGAAGGCAAGGTAAAGGGAACGAGGAGCACTAATGGGGGTGGGCTGTTACCATTTTAAATAGGATGGTGAGGGTAGTCATCATAAAAATGTAATATCTAAAAGAGACTTCGAAGGAGTAAGTTAGCCCCCGTCTCAACAAAGAGCATGCCAGACTAATGGAACAACACTAGTGGAAAGGAGCATGCTGGTATATTCCAGGAACTGCAAGAGGGCCAGTGTGGGTACTGCGGAGTTGTGGGGAGACAGGTAAGCTGGGAGGGAGGAGTAGAAGATAATAACACAAAGGTAATGGAGAATCAGACCATGTAAGTTCTTGTAGGTGAATGTAAGGACTTTGGTTTTCACACTGTATGTAACATGGAACCACTGCAGGATTTGGAGCAGCAGAGTGATAAAATTTGACTTAATTTTAAAGGAAACCTTCTGGTTACTGTATCAAGAACATATTAAAGAAGGTCAAGAAAAAAAGTAGAGAGAAAAATCAAGAAAAAACTACAGCAAGTCATGTGAGAAATGATGGTAATGATGTGACTTGGACCAGAGGGTCAGCAGTGGCACTAAAGAGAATTGGTTCAGATTGGAGATAACATACATACATACATACATATGAATCCATGTATTATCGCAAAGTGAACACACCCATGTAAACATCTATCAGGTGTAGGAAGAAAAAGTCACTTATATCTCCTCCTCCCCAAGGAAAACCACTATCCAGGCTTTGAATACCATTAGTTTACCTATTTTCAATCTTTACATATGTGAAATCAACAATATATATTCTTTTGTGTTTGTCTTTTTTCTCTGAAATCAATTCATGTTGTTGCATGTAACTGAAGTTCATTTATGTTTATTGCAGTATAGTGCTTAAATGCATAAATATGCATAGTCTATTTATCCATCTTACTGTTGTCAAGCATTTCTAGCTTGTGGCTATTACAAATAATGGTACCATGAACATTCTTACATATGTATTTCTGTGTTGGTATCTATTGATCCTATTCATACAAATTAGAATTATTAGGTCATAAGTTACGAGTATGCACAACTTTACTAAATAATGTTAAATAATTACTCAAAGTGGATTTTATCAACTTAAATCCCTACCAGCAGGGAATAAAGCATTCCTATTTCTCTGCATCAGTGTGTAAATTTTAGCAATTTTATGGACTATATAATCATATCTCAGAGTAGATTTAGTTTGCATTTTCCTAGTGACTTATAAAGTTGAATACCTTGCCATATGTTTATTGACTGTGTGGAGAATATCTTTTGTGAAGCGCCTCTTCAAGAGTCTGTCCAAGGTCAAAATACCTAAATGTGAGACAAGAAACCATACGACTTCTGAAAGAAAACATACCCAGTAATCTCTTGGACATTAGCCCTAGCAATATTCTTATGGATATTTCCATGGGCAAGGGAAACAAAAGCAATAATTAGTTATTGAGGCTACCGCAAAATAAAAAGCTCTTGCACAGCAAAGGAAATCATCAACAAAATAAAAGGGCAACCTACTGAATAGAAGAAGATATTTGCAAATGATATATCCAATAAGGGGTTAATATCCAAAATATATAAAGAACTTATACAACTGAACACCAAAAAAATAAATAATACAATTAAAAAATGGTCAGAGGACTCAAATAGACTTTTTTTTCCAAAGAAGACATACAGATGGCCAAAAGACATTATGAAAAGATGTTCAACATCACTAATCATCAGAGAAATGCAAACCCAAACCATGAGATATCACCTCACACTGTCAGAATATATGGGTGCATATAACACCCAGTGCTCCATTCAATACGTGCCCTCTTTAATACCCATCACCAGGTTAACCCATCCCCCCACTCCCTCCCCTCTAGAACCCTCAGCTTGTTTCTCAGAGAATAAAAAAAAAAAATTAAATAAGTAATCTAGTAATTCCACTCGTTGGGTATTTACCCAAAGAAAATGAAAACACTAATCTGAAAAGATTTAGGCACCCCCATGTCCTTTGCAGCATTATTTACAATAGCCAAGATATGGAAGCAACCTAAGTGATCACAGATTGACAAATGGATGAAAAAGATGTGGTATTATACACACACACACACACACACACACACACACACACACACACACACATATATACAATGGAATATTAGCCAAAAAAAGATTGAGATCATGCCATTGCAACAACATGTATGGACCTAGAGGGTATTATGCTAAGAGAAATAAGTCAGAGAAAGAAAAATGCCATGTGATTTCCCTTATAAATGTGGAATCTAAAAAACAAACAAAAAATGCACAAACAAAAAGAGAAACAGACTCATAAATACAGAGAACAAACTGGTGGTTGCCAGAGAAGAGGGTGGTAGGAGGAAGGGCAAAATAGGTGAAAGGGATTAAGAGATACAAACTTCCAGTTATAAAATAAGTAACAGGGATGAAAAGTACAGCACAGAGAATATAGTCAATAATATTGTAATAACATTGTATGGTGACAGATGGTAACTACACTTATTGTGATGAGCACTGCATAGTGTATAGAGTTTTCAAATCACTACGTTGTATACCTGAAGCTAATATGAAATTCTATGTCAACCATACTTCAAAAATAAAAATTTTAAGAAACAAAAATAAAATAAAGTTTTTAAAAAAGAGTCATTTGTTGTAAGGATTATCTATGTCTTCTTACTGATTTGTAGAAACTCTTTCTATATCTGGGAATGAGACCTTTGTCAACTGCATGTATTGCAAATATCTTCTACTATGTGGTTTGCCTTTTCACTTTCTTCTCAATGTCTTAATTTTAATGTAGTCTAACTTATATTTTCACTTATGGTTAATGCTTTTTTCTTCTTATTGAGAAATCTTTCTTCATGACAAGACCATGAAGATCTTCTTTTATGTTATCTTCTAGAAATTTTATTAGTTTACTCTTTATATTTAGCTCTACTCTTCAACCAGACTTAAATAGAGTAAGATAGAGGTTGAATTTTATTTTTCCCCTACGAATATCCAATTGACCTAACACCATCTACTGAAAAGACCATCTATTCACTATTCTTCTATACCGTAACCTTGATCGTAAATCTAGTGTTCGTGTTTGTGTGCATTTAGTTCTGATAATCTGTTCTGTTGTGTGCATTTAGTTCTGATAATCTGTTCTGATCATTGGTTTATTGCCAATTACTGTTGCTTTTAGGCCAGATATTCAATAGTATAAGTTGTTCATATTTTTCTGCTGCTTTAAAAGTATTTTGGATATTCTTAGCCCCTTGCATTTCCATATAAATTTTAGAAATCAGCCTAACTTTAACAACAACAACAACAAAACTCACTCAGATTTTGGCTGTGATTTAAATCTTTAAATAATCTGTTGGCATCTGCACAACCTTACATCCTCTAATCAGTAAACATGGCACACACATCTATTGATTTGTCTTTAATTTCTATTAATAATGTTTTACAGATTTGTGTGTAGATGCCTCACGTGTCCTTCATTAAATTTATATTCAGGGATTTAATGGGTTTTTTTTTTCAAGATTTTATTTACTTATTTGAGACAGAGAGTGAGCAAGTGAGAGAGAGCAAGCAGGAGAGGGAGAAGCAGACTCCCATGAAGCAGGGAGCCCATGTGGGACTCGATCCCAGGACCCTGAGATCATGACCTAAGCTTAAGACAGATGCTTAACTGACTAAGCCACCCAGGTGCCCCAGATGTTATGTTTTTCATGCTACGAAAAATAGTCATTTTTACTACTAATTTATATTTTCTAATTTTTTTCTGTTACATAGAAATATATAAAAACGTGTAGGATGACTTGATATCCAGAAAACTTGCTAAACTTACTTATTAATTACATAACTTCTTTGTACACTGCTTTGGATTTTCAATGCAAGCAATCATATTGTCTAAGAAAACAACATTTTCATTTCTTTGTTTTAAATCCTTATAGCCTTTAATTTTTCTTGCCTACAAAACAATGTCCAATAGAAATAGGCCTTCCTTTCTCATAGGAAAGTTTTTAACAGTTCTCCTTTAACTATGCCGCTTGTCATAGGCTTCTTGTAGATGTCCATAACCAGATTAAGGAACTTCCCCTCTATTTCTAGTTTGTTAAAAGCTTTTACCATGAATAGATTTTTAATTTTATCAAATTACTTTTCTGTATCTATTTTTTCTCTTTTATTACTGTTAATGTGATAAATTACACTAATTAATTTATAAATGTTAAACCAATCTTGCATTTATGGGTTAAAATCTATTTGATTATGATATACTACCCCTTTCATATATTGCCAGTTTCAGTTTGCTGATACCATTTTAGAATTTTGGTATCTATGTTCATGAATGAAATTGGCCTGATATTTGCCTTATACTAACCTTCTCAGATTTTGGTGTTAAGGTTAGGCTGGCCTCATAAAGACATTGGAATACGGTCATTCTTTTTTTTATTCCTGGAAGATTTTGTGTAAGACTGGCACTATTTTTCTTTTTGTATTTGGTGGAATTTTCCAATAAGACCATTTGAATTTGAAGTTTCCTTTTTGGTAAGGTTTAAGATGCTGATTAAATCTAAAAGTTACGATGGGAAGAAAGAGCAGCAGGCCTGCAGTTCATTCTGTCCTCTTACTGGGAGATGCCTCCATAGAAAGAAAGATAATCTGGTCAGGTAAACTCCTCAAGACCAAACTCAGTCCTACTGCATGCTTCAGGTGCCCAGTATATCTTTCTTGATAGGCTGACCATGGCAAAGAGAAATCTGTCATTTTCATAACTATTTTTCCTTTATTGTATTAATAATTAAATTTTGCTGGGGCGCCCGGGAGGCTCAGTTGGTTAAGCATCTGCCTTCGGCTCAGGTCATGATCTCAGAGTCCTGGGATGGAGTCCTGTATTGGGCTCCCTGCTCAGCGGGGAGTGTGCTTCTCCCTCTCCTTCTCCCCCTGCTGTTCCCCCTGCTTGTGCTCTCTCACACTCTCTCTCTTCCTCTCTCAAATAAATAAATAAAATCTTTTAAAGATAAAATAAAATAATTAAATTTTGCTATTTTGATTGGCACTACTCTCCTTGGCTTCACTGTAAACACCTCCATATCAGGTATTTTCTTTTTAGTGTTTCCTTTTAGCACCATGCTCTGACCAACTGAGCTAACTGGACATTCTAATGCTACCTTTTAATCACCCCTACACATCCGACATAACAGGCTGACTGGGAAAAGAATCAGAGGAAAATACTAATATCCAAAATGATATTCCCACAATACCCAAATATTCATTAGAAAGAGAATGAACTATAGATGCAAAAGTTGAGTACCTTAGGCTAAGTAAAATAAGACAAAGACAAATAGTAAATTATCTCACTTATGTGCAGAATCTAAAAACAAACAAACAAACAAAAACTCCTAGAAACAGAGAATAGATTTGTGGTTGCCTGGGGCAGAGTTGGGAGTAGGGCCCTGGGGAGTGAAAATAGGTGAAGGGTACAAACTTTTAGTTATAAGATGAATAAGTTCTGGAGATGTAATATACAGCAGTGTTTAGTGCTGGGGATGTAATATGCTGTGGTGACTATAGTTAACAATACTGTACTGTGTATTTGAAAGTTGCTAAGAGAGTAAATCTTAAAAGTTCTCACCATACACAAAAATATAACTATGTGAGGTGCAGATGTGTTAACTAACATTGTGGTAACCTTTTCACAATTTACACATATATCAAATCATTACACTGTACACTTTAAACAATGTTATATATCTAGTATATCTCAATAAAGGTGGGGAAAAAAGATGCAAATTTATTTGAAGCTGTCTTGTAATTAGCCGAAAAAGCAACATTGCTTGATCTTGTAGGTAAGAACAGTCCAAGTCTTATCCAACATCACACTGGCATTCCCAAAGGAAGAACCAAGAGATAAATAAGATGTTTGAGTTGACAGTTTGATATGGGAAACATAATCTTTTGATGATTTATCTCAGTCAAAATTCAGTGGTTATTTCCCATCATAGTCTAATAACACAAAAGGTAAGCAATCATGTCACTGGTGTCATACCCTTAGAAATGTGATTCAAGACAGTCATAGTGCTCTTCAACATGTTTTCCTCTGTCTTTGATCATTTTTAAACTGGGTAATTTACATTTGAAGTGTCATTGAGAATGATTTTTTTTTCTCTTTTCAAACAATAAAAGAGGAAGGAAAACCTTTCAAACCTTGTGCTATGAAATTCTTTTGGAATTAACTCAGGGTTTCTCAAGTAAGTGTTAATCAATATTGCTGTCAAACAAATTATTTTTCAATGAAGACATAAAGACTATCATTGTATTTCTTAAAAACAAACAAACAAAAAGCCCCTTATTGACCCTCTTGGGTTATGACATGGGAAAAATTATCAATAAAACCATGGTCTTTATATGAACCTCCAAGGCCTCCTAAACTGAACAATTCTGACCCTCCATGGACATAGCTCTACCACTGAATTGAATCTCTTTAAGCTGAAGTATTCTTCCAATCTGTTAGTGTTTTATATGGTCCACAAATAGAATTTTCTTTATTTTGTCTTAAAATTATATGTAACTAAGCAATTTGGTCAGTTGGATTTAGTTCAGCTGAACTTCACACCATAAGATTAAAGTGTAGAGAGATATAATGGTTCTAACACTCTTAGAACTAGCTTAAACTGCTAAAACAATATATACTGACATAATATGTATACTGTGCAGTTCTATCTCTGTCATATACCCAAAGCTACTGTTTCTATTTTCTAAAATGTCTTAGGACATGGGAAAATAATGTACTTTCTAAAAGACAGATAACTTATAATAGGGTATGCCAAGCACTGAGAAACTGTATGTTTATTTCATTGGCACATCTTTCTATCAATAGCAAATTGTAGGCTTGGTAAGTATTTGAGGATGGAAAGGACTATAAAAGCAGTTTACTAAAGGCAAAATATTATCATGCTTAAATGGGATTTACTTGTATAAGCTGAACATATTATGAATCATTAAGACAGGGTGGTTACCATCACCCTAAAATATTAGCAGGTGACACAATTTATTATTGTCAACCCCTCACTTACTAACTCAGAATGCATTTCTTCATATAAAATTAAGTTATATTTAAGCAGAATCTCTATAGGTGAAGGTTGAAAAAAACATGCAATCGTGGTGAAAAATATGGGCACAACCACTGCAATACTAATAATTTAAAATATGCAAAGACTTTAAGGGGAAAAAAGATAAAATACATAAAGATATAACAAAAAGTAAAAAGACTACTATAATTTTTTGTTTACTTGTTTCAAGAATTCCTTGTTTCATGAAAAACAGGATTAGTTTTATAAGGGTGGAGGTAGAAAATTTTCAGGAGATTCTGAAGAATATTTTTAAATGATTTCGAGGTTGAGATACTGTTCTCTAGAGGTACTTCTCTTTTGAAATATTTCTAAGGAAATCTGGAAAAAAATGTATATCTCTCAAGGAAAAAAATGTTGTTTTAGGATGTTAAGAGAAACAAAAAAAGATGTATATGATCACCAAGAGATGAATAAAGAGTTAGAAAGAATAGCTAGGTCAGACGATCCCCTATGTTAGCCATCAGGTGGTACTGTCTTTCGGGGGTTCTTAACCATCAGCCTGACTTAAGCAGATCCCATGGGAGAGCCATGTGTACCTATTGATGGTGGACCAAATCTAGAAGTTGCATTTAATTGCTTCATACCGCCTACATATTTTTAGAAGGAAGAAAATGATGGTGCAAAATGAGTAAAAAATTGCCAAAACCTAATCTCTGTTAATAGGGATTCATTAAGGAAATCATATATGCACTTTAAGTATGATGATAAAATAACAATAAATTTTATCAAGCTGGAAAAACTTGGGGAAAGCAAAGAGATGCTATTAAAATTATCCTAGGAAAAGTGGTATAAATCAGACTGTTCCAAGCACATCAGGACTTATAATTAGAAAATATTATAAAGTATATGTATAAAATTGATGGGTTGGAGAAGTTATGAAGGGTGTATGAAGTATATCAGCTTCATTAGATCATGCTAAGGTGTTTTCTAAAATGATTATTCAGGTTATTACAACTTCATCAAATTGTGGCATTACAATACTTTAAGTTTTACCAATATAATAGGTGTAAAATTTATCTCACTGTGGTTTAACTTGGCACATTCCTGATTACTATTAAGTTGAACAACTTTTCGTAAGTTTATTGGTTATTTTTCCTCTCCTGCGAAATGTCTGTTAACATCTTTTACCTCCCACCCCAATGTTTATAGCAGTATAGCAGTATAGCAGTACAATAGCCATACTACGGAAAGAGACAAGATGTGCACTGACAGATGAATGGATAAAGAAGATGTGGTACACACACACACACACACACACACACACACACACACACACACACACACAATGGAATATTATGCAGCCATCAAAAGGAATGAAATCTTGCCATTTGCAACAATATGGATGGAACTGGAGGGTGTTATGCTGAGCGAAATAAGTCAGTCAGAGAAAGACATGTATCATATGACTTCAATGATATGAGGAATTCTTAATATCAGGAAACAAACCGAGGGTTGCTGGAGTGGTGGGGGGTGTGAGGGATGGGTGGCTGGGTGATAGACTTTGGGGAGGGTAGGTGCTATGGTGAGCGCTGTGAATTGTATAAGACTGCTGAATCACAGACCTGTACCTCTGAAACAAATAATACATTATATGTTAAAAAAAAAAAGAAGAAGAAGAAGAAGATAGCAGGAAGGGAAAAACGAAGGTGGGGGGAATTGGAGGGGGAGATGAACCATGAAAGACTATGGACTCTGAGAAACAAACTGAGGGTTCTGGAAGGGAGGAGGATGGGGAGATGGGTTAGCCTGGTGATGGGTATTAAAGAGGGCACGTACTGAATGGAGCACTGGGTGTTATACACAAACAATGAATCATGGAACACTACATCAAAAACTAATGATGTAATGTATGGTGATTAACATAACATAATAAAAAAAATCTCTTACCCCCTCCTCCAGCAGATTGTTTACCTTTTCCTACTGATTTGCAGTTTTTTTAATGTTCTAGACACTATCCTTTATCAATTATGTATGTTGCAAATATTTTCTCCCAGTTTGTGACTAGACATTTCCTCTGTTTGGGGGAATCTTTTGGATAAATTAATGTTACCATATTTATCACTTTTTCTTCATGTTTTATGATTTTGATGTATTAAGAATCCATTCCTATGCAGAAATTACATATTTACTTCTAAAAGCATTGAAGACTTGTCTTTCACACTGAAATTCTTTAGCTGACTGGAATTGATTTTTGTATATTGTGAAGATCCTAGGGGGAACTATAGGCGGCAACTGCCTCTCACTTGTTGACCATTTACAAACCTTAGTACATGTTCCCTGAGTGTGGCAGGCACATTGGACTGGTGTCACGGTCATGTCTAAGCAATCTAGGGAGAAAAGGTTGCTCTCGTGGTCTCTGACAGCTGTAGCAATTTTGTGCAGGGTCTCTGATGTGATCTTGCCACCTTAGGAAGGCCTCAAGCTTTGTTGCCTTTTCCACATGCGCGCAGTGTGAACAAATTCAGGTAGGCTACCTGGGCAATGCAAATGCTCTTCCCTTCCCTTTCTTCCCCTCCCAGCAAATGCCCAATACTGTACTTGCTTGTATATCTAGATTTATGCTTTCTCATTTTGGTTTCTGAAGATTTTCCTTTCAGCTCACAAATTAGCCATGCATTTAAAAAGACAGCTTTTTAAAATATTTTATCCAGTATTTTAAATGTCCTTCCCTAAAAAGTGTTCTCTGAACATCTACTCAGCCATGTTGCCTGCTGCAGAAGTCTATAGTATAGCTTCAAAATGCTTTTAAGTGGAGTCTAGGCTGAATGAACATTAAACCAAAGTGTATGCTAAAAGTGTCAGCATTGTCTCTGTTTTACAAAAGGGACAAGTGATGCTCAGAGACATTAAATTTCTTTGCCAAGGTGATTCTAATTTTGTTTCTGAGAATAATTTTTTTAATTTGTCTTGTTTCTTAGGGTTGGCAATAACATAGTTCCCTCAAAATCTTGAAATGTCTTTTCCCCACTCTTTCTGACAGAACTCATTTTAGTTAAAGACCATTCCCTGAGTTATTATCTGGAACCATATGTGAAGAGAAAAAGAAGAGTAATTGAAATTTTCTGATTATAACTAACAAACTGCTAATTACAATTGGATAGCAGGCACTAAAAATTTAGTCAGAATAATCAATTTAAATACATTCTCATGTTGATATGCTTAATAGGAAATGTGACTCCTGCCTTTGAAAATTAGATTTTAGAACACAATACATTATGTATCTACTTTGTTTTATCATTATTATTTGGAGGAATGATTTCCTTTTCTCTCATAATCGAGTGACAAAAAGGATGTTTTCTCAGGTTAGGTTTTCTAGAAACAGATCTGAGATGGATATTTGCCTGTGGGAAATTTATCAGAAAATGCTCTCAGGCACAGTACACATAAAGAAAAAGGGAAAGCAGAATTGGACAGAGGGAAGGGTTGAACTATAAGGCAATTGCAACAGAGACCTTAACATTTCCTGTGGTGAATTCTAGCTGCAATGGTCCTTCCAAGTTGTCCTAAACTGAGCAAGGGGACCAAGCTTTTGTACCCCATGTGGCCCAAACAAGGGATGAGGGGTGCCATGGAATTGGGGCTGGGGCATAACCATTTGCAAAGTGGCTTCCTTTGGCCAAGGGCAATTCCTGTAGAGGGAATTATAGAGGGAATGTGTGAGCTACAGCAACCAACCCTCTCAGCAGCTGGAACAAAGCATGCCTTGGTCCTGATTGGGGGGTGGGAAGAATCTTCCTGGAGAGGAATATGGGTAGCAAACCACAGCATTTTTAAGCAGGAAGCATGGTAGGCTCTAAGCAACCAGTGTTTTCTGATGCTGACTTTTTGCTAACTTACTTTTATTAAGGTACTCCAAAACCACATCAATTTCTCTAATTACCACAAATTTTAAGAAAATTCAATTTAAAAATCAGGAGGAAAAAAAGATTCGAAATTTAGAAATTAGAAAGTTTGCAGGCTTTGGTTTTTGGGATGATGTCACTTTTCTCATAAATGAGAACACTCATTTTTAAGAATACTACTAAAACAAAATGACCCAGGGGTGCCTGGCTGGCTCAGTCAGCAGAACATGTGACTCTTAATCTCTCGGTCATAAGTCCAAGCCCCACATTGGGGGTAGAGGTTACTTAAATTTTAAAAATAATACCCAATGTTTATAGCAGCATTATCTACAATAGCCAAATTATGAAAAGAGCCCAAATGTCCATTAATTAATGAATGGATAAGGAAGATGTGGCATATATATATATATATATATATGGAAATATTGTGGTATATATATATAAAGAAATATATATACAAAGAAATATTACTCAGCCATAAAAAAGAATGAAATCTTGCCATTTGCAACAACATCGATGGAGCTAGAGAGTAAAATGCTAAGTGAAATAAGTCAGTCAAAGAAAGACAAATATCATATGATTTCACTCATAGGTGAAATTTAAGAAACCAAACAAAGGGAAAAAAGAGAGAAAGAGAGACAAGCCAAGAAACAGACTTAACTATTAAGAACAAACAGATGGTTATCAGAGGGAAGGTGGATGAAATAGGTGATGGGGATTAAGGAGGGCACTTGTGATGAGCACCTGGTGGTGAATCACTAAACTGTACACCTGAAACTAATATTACACTGTATTAAACTAATATTACTGGAATTTAAACAAAAACTTTAAAAGTAAAAAATATATTTTTAAATAACACAAATCAGAGACAAACTTAAAGAATGCTAAAACACCACTTCCTGTGACATCTGTAGCAAATACTCTAGCGTGCAAGATCCCCATGCAGGACCATGACATTTATTTCCCTATCTGCCAAATGTTGGCTACTGACTGCTTACAGTCAAGTTTCCTTCTTTGGCCTTTAATAGAAGAAAGCCATCTGCCTAAAGTTTCACTCCATCTTTAATGGTAACCTTCATTTACGTGAGGATTCAAAATTTTGCCTCTCTGCCTCAAATTAAAACAGTTCTTAGAGGCCATTAACAGTTCTTAGAGGCCTCATATGATCAGCTGAGGCTTTTCTTGCAATTGCATCACCATTCAACCTCTCCTTTTGCCCAATCCTTCTTTCTTTACTCCTTTACCTATCTCATGCCCAAGAACACTGACCACTAAACCTCCTGAATACAGAAGTCTGTCTCAGAGTATTTTTTCCAGGGAATTTGACCTAGGAGACTGTACCAAGAGTAATCCAAGAAGTAGAATCTAGAATGAAATGTTGGAGCTGGCTCACCCATTGGCCAGCTGGTAATGTGGACCCTGTCACTGGGGCTAGGTAGATTATTGACAGTCCCTGGCATACTATAACAGTTCCACTGTTACAACTCTCACCAATAGCAAACTGGTGGAAGGGAATGCATTAATATAAGCAATATCTCAGGTATCTGAGAAATCTGGAGAATTTAGCAATGCTGATTATAGTGAAAGGCTAAAAATAACTAACCATTAGTTTAAAGCAAAATGTGAAAGCCATAGGGCCTCTTTAGCAGCATACCATGGGGCTCTACTCTTTTGCACCCAAAGGACAAGAAAAGCTAAGTATCAGACCCAGTATTTAATTATGACATAGCATATTTCCAGAAAATGCTGAATTCTCAGCCTCAACAGGTCTGCTATTCCAAGGTCAGGGCTCTGATGAGGAAGGAATAGGACCATGAAATATGGGATGGGAACATTTGGGTTAATGCATTTAAAAATTTAGAAACCTTAAGTTTCACTGAAACCTCTGGATCTGCCTAAGTGTTGAAGGCTAGTGTTCCCTCCTTCCTTGCAGATGATGCAGAGCCTCCTCTTTGAAAGATATCAGGTGCCCTTCTCAGGATCCACCTCCACTTCCTTCTCTAGCTACCAAACCAATTGTTAGGATCAAGTCATGACGTAACCTGGCCAGGAAAGTTCTGGGCCTACTGAGGGAGAAAAGGCAAAATATACTGAAGAAGTTACAGAGCCAAGAAAATACATACCAGTGGGAGCCAAGAAAGTAGGACTAGACCCTGATGGTACTGGATCAAGGATATATAAAGCATAAATTTGCATAAAGGAAAGTTTGTTGATGTGGAAGCATTCTCCCATGATACATGATTTAACATGGACCTGGTAACAATGCAAACACAGGGTCCCTAGGATAGCCCTTGGAAGTCTAAAAAAGGCTATGATCCACACAAAGTGAAGCAGAAATGCCAGATATGGAAGATAGGATCAATGGGTCCAGGGAAATGGGCATTCTACAACAGATGGACTACAAATGGCTAGAAGCCTATCAGTAGACTATATTCCATGGGAGAGCTTAGACAACATAATAAGGAAAGTACTGGTTAGAGGGTACCAGAATCACTGAGAAACTCAGTGGTGGCTGTTCTCTGTAGGCCAGGGCTAATGGTATGAGATACTATTACAGAAAGCAGGAGACATGCTAGGGATAATAGAAATAGTAATAGAGGCCAAGGAGTGATGATGCTCAACCATCAGAAGCAAGGTGGGGGCTATTATCATTATGAGTGGGTAATTGCTCCCAAGGAGCTATGGAGATGATTCAAAGAACATAGAATTCCTAAGGGAAAGAGATGGGCATGCAACAAGTATATTTCTTAATTTATACAACAACAACAACAAAAAAAAAATCAAGGATGGATAATCAAGAGGTTTGGGGCAGCTGCACTAGTAAAAAGTTCACTTTCCAAAACTGATCCAGTTCTTAGACCTAAAATCCAGTGACTGAAAGAGATGATGGGTCCCTAGGAGAAAAACCTTGCAACAGCACAGCAAGTATATGTGGTAGTCCTTGCTTAAAATGGCCTATAGCCATTTACTCAGACAATCCTTAACTTGGAAAAGAAGAACACTGACACTTTTTAAATCTAAAATTAACATTGATAAGAAGAGCTAATATCTAGTCTTCTCAAACTATTCCAAAAAAAAGAAGAGAAAGAAAAACTTCCAAATTCATTCTGTGAGGCCAGCATTACCCTGATACCAAAACCAAATAAAGACATTACAGAAAAGAGAACTACAGGCCACTATCTCCGATGAACATAGATGCAAAAATCCTCAACAAAATACTAGCAAACTGAATCCAACAATACATTTAAAAAATCATTCACCAGGACCAAGTGAGATTTATTTCCAGGATGCAAGGGTGGTTAAATATTTGCAAATCAATCAACATGATACATCGCATCAATAAACAGAAAGGATAAAAATCATAATAAATTCAATAGATGCAGAAAAAGCATTTGACAAAGTACAACACCTATTCATGATAAAAAGTCTCAACAAAGTAAGGTTACAGGGAATATATCTCAACATAATAAAGGCCATCTATGAAAAACCTACAGCTAACATCATATTCAAAGGTGAAAAACTGAGAACTTTCTCCACTAAGGTCAGAAACAAGACAAAGATGCCCACCCTCAACATTTTTATTCAACATAGTACTGGAAGTCCTAGCTATAGCAATCAGACAAGAAAAAGGAATAAAAGGCATCCAAATTGGATGAAGGAAGAAGTAAAATTCTATTTGCAGATGACAGAATACAATATATAGAAAACCCTAAAGGCTCCACTAAAAAGCTACTAGAACTAATAAATGAATTCAGTAAGGTCACAGGATACAAAATCAATGTACAGAAATTCATTGCATTTATATATACTAATAATAAGAAAGCAGAAAGAGAAATTAAGAAAACAATCCTATTTACAAAAAAGAAAGAAAGAAAGAGAAAAAGAAAACAATCCCATATACGACTGTACCAAAAATAATACAATAGCTAGGAATATACTTAACCAATAGGGTGAAAGACCTGTACTCTGAAAACTATAATGATGAAATAAACTGAAGAGAACACCAGCAAATGGAAAGATATGCCATGCTCATGGATTGGAAGAACAAATATTGCTAAAATGTCCATACCACCCAAAGCAATCTACAAATTTAATATAATTCCTATCAAAATACTATTAGTATTTTTCACAGAACTAGAACAAACAATCCTAAAATTTATATGGAACCACAGAAGACCCCAAATAACCAAAGCAATCTTGGAAAAGGAAAAACAAAGCTGGAGGCATCACAATTTCAGATTTCAAGTTATACTACAAACTGTAGTAATCAAAACAGTATGGTACTGACACAAAAAATAGATACATAGATCAACAGAACATGATACAAAGCCCAGAAACAAACTCACAATTGTCAATTAATAGGCAAGAATTTGCAATGGGACTGTTTCTTTAACAAGTGGTGTTGGGAAAATTAGTCAGCTACAGGCAAAAGAATGAAACTGGATCACTTTCTTACATCATACTCAAAATGGATTAAATGTGAGACCTGAAACCATACAAATGTGAGAACTGAAACCATACAAATCCTACAAGAGAGCACAGGCAGTAACGTCTCTGACATCAGCCATAACATCATTTTTCTAGACATGTCACCTGAGGCAAAGGAAACAAAAGCAAAAATTAAACTATTGGGATTACATCAAAATAAAAAGCTTCTGCACAGTGAAGGAAACAATCAACAAAACTAAAAGACACACTACTGAATGGGAGAAGATATTTCCAAATGACATATCTGATAAAGAGCTAGTACTCAAAATATATAAAGAACTTATATAACTTATCACCCCAAAAACAAATAATCCAATTAAGAAATGGCAGAAGACATGAACAAACATTTCTCCAAAGAAGACATCCAGATGGCCAACAGACACATGAAAAGATGCTCAACATCACTCATTATCAGGGAAATGCAAATCAAAACTACAGTGCGATATACCAGTCAGAATGGCTAAAATCAAAAACACAAGAAACAACATGTGTTAGCAAAGGATGTAGAGAAAAAGGAACCCTGGTGCACTGTTGGTGGGAATGCAAACTGGTGCAGCTTCCGTGGAAAACAATATGAAGGATCCTCAAAAAATTAAAAATGGAACTACCCTATGATCCAGTAATCACAAGACAGGACATTTACCCAAAGAATACAAAAATACTAATTGAAAAGGATATATGCACCCCTATGTTCACTGCAGCATTATTTACAAAAGCCAAATTATGGAAGCAGCCCAAATGTCCATCGAATGATGAATGGATAAAGAAGATCTCTTCATATACATATACACATATATGTATATATATACACAATGTGTATATATCTATATATACACAATGAATATTATTTACTATATGCACACAATGTGTATATATATTATCATTTACTATATATGCACACAATGTGTGTGTGTGTGTATATATATATGCACAATGAATTATTTAAGCATAAAAAAGAATGAAATTTTGCCATTTGCAACAACATGGATAGGCCTGGAGAGTATAATACTAAGCAAAATAAATCAGAGAAAGACAAATACCATAAGATTTTACTCATATGTGGAATTTAAGAAACAAAACAGATGAACATAGGAGAAAGAAGGAAAAAAAAGAGGGAGGCAAACCACAAAAGAGACTTAACTATAGAGAACAAACTGAGGGTTGCTGGAGGGGAAGTGGGCAGGGGGATGGGTTAAATGGGTGATGGGTATTAAGGAGGGCACTATTGATGAGCACTGGGTGTTGTATGTAAGTGATACATCACTGTGATGTAAGTAATGAATCACTAAATTCTACACCTAAAACCAATTTTACCATAATTAACTAGAATTTAAATTAAAAAAAAAAGAAGATAGCAGGAAGGGAAGAATGAAGGGGGGAAATCAGAGGGGAAGACGAACCATGGGAGACTATGGACTCTGAGAAACAAACTGAGGGTTCTAGAGGGGAGGGGGTGGCAAACAATGAATCATGGAACACAACAACAAAAACTAGTGATGTAATGTATGGTGATTAACATAACATAATAATAAAAATAATAATAAGACAATGTATGTGAAAGCTCCTAACTCTGTTCCTGGCATAAAATTGGCATTGAAACATACACACACACACACACACACACACACACACAAAATACTTGAAATAAAAAAAAAGAAACAAACAAAGGAAAAAAGAGAGAGAGAGACAAATCAAAAACACTCTTAACTACAGAGAAGAGATGATCACCAGAGGGGAGGTGGATGGGGGAATGGATGAAATAGGTGATGGGGATTAAAGAGTATACTTACCTTGGTGAGCACTGAGTAATACATAGAATTGTTCAATCGCTATATTGTATAACTGAAACTAATATAACACTGTATGTTAACACTACTGGAATTAAAATTAAATTAATTAATAAACATTGATAACCAGAGGCCCAAAGACTCATCATGGCCCTCTATTAGGGTGGAGATGTATGAGAGCCAGGTACTAAGTACAGTCCTGGCCCAACTCTGACTACAGCAGGTCCATTAAATCCATGGTGGTCATTGCCTTGGTCACCAGATCAATAATTGAAATGGACATACTTGGTAGTCTGCAGAACCTCCACAACGGGTCCTTGGCATATAGGGTAAAAGCTATCATAGTATAGAAAGCCTAATGTAAACCTCTGAAATTTCCCTTTCACAACCAAAAATAATAGTTCATCTTGGTGGTGGTGGCAGAGGTTAGCACCACCCTTATAGCCCTAAAGAATTCAGAGGTAGTATTCACCATAATACCCGATTTAAATACATCATAGCCCTAATGAACCCTACAAAGCCAGATGGATCCTGTACATGACATTTGACAATCACAAACTTAATCAATTACAACTATATGCCAGATGTGGTATATTTACTACAGCAGATTAATATAGCTTCAGGTACAAGCTACCTGACAAATGTGATCTTTTTTTTTTTAAGATTTTATTTATTTGACAGAGAGAGACACAGCTAGAGAGGGAACACAAGCAGGGGGAGTGGGAGAGGGAGAAGCAGGCTTCCTGCGGAGCAGGGAGCCCCATGCAGGGCTTGATCCCAGGACCCTGGGATCATGACCTGAGCCGAAGGGAGATGCTTAATCACTGAGTCACCCAGGAGCCCTGACAAATGTGATCTTTTCCACTCCTATCAGGAAAGAGGATCAGAAGTAATTTATATTCACATGAGATGGACAACCATACACATTTTGTCTCGCCCCAAAACTATGTTAACTCTGCAGCCTCTGTCATAATATAGTCCAAATGAATCACCTGGGCCATCTGTACATTACACAAAACATCACAATGGCTCACTATACTGATGACATCATATTATTCCGACCAGATGTGTAAGAACTGGCAAGTATATGGGAGGTCTTAGTAAGATACACATGCTCTAGAGAGTCTAGGAAAAACCCTACAAAGATTCAGGGACCTCACATAACAATGAAGTGATCTTTAAAATGCCAGAACATTCCCTCAAAAGTAAGACACAAATTATTGTGTCCTGGAATTCCCACAACTAAGAAAGAATGACACCTATTATACCCCTCCAGGTTCTGGAGGTAGCACAGGTCATACTCTGATGACTTTACTAAATGACATGAAAGGCAGCCACCTTTGACTGCAGGGGAGGGACAACAGGAAAAAACTCCACATCATGGCATCAGGCTGCTGGCAAGCAGCTCTGCCTGCTAGCCATATGACCTGGTAGGCATTTTCTCAAGATTTGAAGTAATTCTAAAAATGACTATGATTTTGTAATAATTCAATATAGGTAAGTCAGACAGACTGCACTGGTTGCTTAGAGCCTGCCATCCTTTATGTTTAAAATTTGGCTATGGGAAAGAAAGACACCATTTTCCATGTTAGCACTGGCGTGATTACTAGCCCCCATCTATATGAGGACAATGTCTAGATAATGGATACAAATAGTCATAAGTGAAGGGATTTCTCATAAGCTTTCAGAAGCCAAAATAATCACTTGAAAAATGAAGGCTCTGATTAACTACATAGTAATTTCCTCTACATAAAACAGGAGTCTTCAACTATTAGACCTCATAAGGACCTTCACGGTCATCTAGTTCAATGCTTTAATTTTACAAATGAAGAAACTGAGGCAAAGAAAGAAAAGGTTAAGGAATTTGCCTAATATATTTTCAATTTAAATTTTACCAAAGCCTAATTTACATCCAATTATATTCCCATAAAACTAACTCTAATCAATTCCATATTTAACAATTAAAAACCAAAATCAATCAAATTTAAAATGCAATCATGTAAAAGAGACTCATATATTAAATCATAAAAAATAGAACAGGTGATTAAACAAGGATTCATTTGCCCAGCCATCTCCTTATCTGGAAACATAGTTCACAGGTCACGTGGTCTTAAGTCTATTTCTTCTAACAAAATCCTTTACACAAACTCATGACACAAAGTTGCTAAAATTTATGTCCCCATTTCCCCTGATTAATTTATAGACTGAACATTATCACTTTTAATCATTTTATGAGACTGATATTTTTATGGCCAGAAAAGGCCTCAAGGTTATCTTTTGTGTTATAGGATTTGGTCTCTTAAGCTCTACAAATCCAAACTTGATGGTCTGATGAGCCAGAGGAAAAAAATAACTTACTCCTCCCAAACCTATATAAGGCTAATGGCTGCCATAAAAGTCAGAAATCATTCAAGCAAAGGTTTCTGTTGATCAAATCCTACAGACTCTTTCTAATATGAATTTCTCTTGGCCTCTTTACTTAAATTTGGGTGCTCCCATTCCTTAGCTTAATTAATTACTCTCACAATTCCCTTTCTACCTCTCTGGCCCTTTCTTCCCAGCCTCCTTGACATCACGTCTACTCAACCCTTAAACACTAGAATGCTAAGGATTCTATCCTTGCCTTCTTCCCTTCTTTATAGTCTATAACAGAGATTCTTAACAAAGCAGGTATGAATTTGCATAGGAAAAATTAAATCTTCATTTCCACTAACCTCTAACCCAAATTCAGCATTTTCTTCAATTATGAAGATACACATTAAACTATGGTAATATTACAATAACTGTCACTCTGTAACCATTTCTTAAAAATCAGATTTTTTAAAATATCACATTGAAGTTGTTTTAGAGATCTCAAAGTAGCCTTTATACTCATCACCTACTTTCAAAAATACTATAAGAGAAACCATCACATAAAACATAATACAAGAAAGTACAAGAATAAAGAAGGAATAAAGCTTCATGGAGGCAAAGAGAAAAAGGTGTATAACTCTCATTAGAAGAAATGGGGAGTGTTTTATAACTCTTATAAAAGTATTGTAACTTTAAACAATTCCTCTTCCAGCCACCAGTATTTACATTTTCATTGTTTAAATTTTATTCCTATTCTTATGGCACACTATTTTATTTGATCTATAATTTGTCACTATTGACATATTATACTAAGTTCATCAAAAAACATAAAGAGACCAAAAGCCTTTATAAATCTGATCACATCCCCACATATAACATACAATGCCATGGTTTTTTAATTCCTATTTTACTAATATAAAAATTAACTTTCAAGTAGTGAAATTTATTATAGTAAAATTCCAGATAGATGATGATGATAGATGATAGATATGATAGATAGATGATAGACAGATGATAGACAGATAAATGATAGATGGATGGATGGATGGATGGATAGATATCACAGCGTTTCAATAAGATAGTAGTTGGAAACTTTGCATTCTTCTAGTGCTAAGAAATGAATAGCATTTTATTTTTTCAAAATTTCCTGTGTGCATTACTACTGCTAACCATTCAACTTATCTAATTATGTCAAAATAGTATCTTGGAAGACAATGGTTCGATTCACCATGAATTCACAAATAGCATTCACTCAATAGAACTCCACATTAGAACTTTCCTCTCATTTTCTCATGACAGAATCTCTAGTTCATGAATACAACGCTAGGCTACAATCAGAAGTAAGTTCAAGGACAACGGTGAGTTTTCTGGGTTAATACACCCAATTTGTGAAGTCATTTTTGCCTCAGTTCTCACCCTAAGTCTTCTGAAAGACAGGCATGTCTGAGCAACATTAAAAACACTGGTGATTTATTCTCAAGTCAAATTTCTCTCCTATTTATGTATGCTTTTTTGTCATGGAGGTTTTGTAATGTTTGTCCTACACAATTATATCTCTTCTGAGTCTGCCCCACCTCCCTACTGGCCTGAGAGGACTCCCAAACAGAGATTGTGAATGCACCTCAAGATCCACTCTTTGACCTCCACTCTACACTGTACATGACTGTTTAATTTCCTATTTAACACAAATTAATCGTTGCATGCTCTAATGAGGCTGCAAAGGATCCCGCTCCAGTCCACAAGCTTGGAAGAGGTTACCCAGAGGTTGCTCAGATTAATGGTTCCAGGGTGGATGACCTGAAAATGAACTTTGACTAAACTTTGCTCTTTGTGCACTTGGCAGTCTGTACTTGGAAAGTGGCAATTGTCTGCAGCAGACATTTAAAACTTCAGCCTAAGATTTTGTTTGGAGGTTAGCCTTCAGAGAAGGGGGACAGGGGGAGAAACTCTTTGTCAATCTTTTCAATACTAGTTTTATGAACTGTTTTCTGTTTTACTCTTCTTTATAACATCCAAGTTACATTTCAGGATAGAAAATATTAGCCTAACTAAAAATGTCTTTTTTCTTTTCCATGTCCTCTTCTTCCAGGCACTATACAAGTTAGAATTGTTTTTTAACTTGAACCCAATATCCTATAATGCAACTTCTACAATGCCCTCCACTTAAGAATTTAGATAATATCCTTACAAATAATAGTTGGTTCCTGCAACCTATAGGCCATGTATTAAACACATTTTACTGATTAGATATAATTCATCTTTGGTTTATGTTGGCATTGAAGACAACTGTGTTGAAATCATTAAATTTCAACTCTGCAACACAAGACTACAATCTGTCCAGATTTCCCCTAAACTAATTGTGCATCAGAATGAGTATTAGAGAACTTTTTCTATTAATGTGCCAGTACAAAGCAGCAGGATATTCTGAGATAAATTATTTGAGTTTGACCTGCCTAAGTACCTGGACTGGATGCCATAAAACCACTTTTGAATAACATATAACTACTCTCCACTTAAAGATACATAAATAAAATAGTGTTGTTTTATGTAATATTTGTCATTGTGTTTCCTCATAAGCAATTGATAAATACCACAATACTCTCACTAAGAATCATGAATAGGACAAGGCATCTCCCCATGAGAGATGGGAAAACTGACCTGGGAAATGGTTTAGATTACACAATAATAGATTTGAAATAAGAAGTCACCATTTCTTACTTTCTGGTACTTTTTATTTCTCCTCATTTTCTCATCTATTTTCTCTTGAAGTGACCTAGGCAATCCCAGGTGCTGGTCAACCACCTCCTTTAGTTTCATTGTAGTTTTAGGTGAAAAAAAAAAAACAAGAGCCTTAACGTACCCCTCTTTAGGTAGGCAGGAAAGGAGTTTGCATGTGTCTGTTCCCTTGACCAAAGTCCCTAGAAAAGTATAAAGGGCATCTTAAAAGGTCAACATACACTTGAAACCTGACTGATGTGCACATGAAAAATCTTCAATCTCTCCCAAAAGCCTATGTAATCTCTCAATCTCACTCGTCCCCTGGAATAACCAGATTATGTCATTTTCTTAGGGGTATTCTTCAGGTCTTAGTTGAATTAGGAATTTTTTTTTCTGGTTCCTTTAGAATACATCAGAGCCCCCACTGGACTCCAGAGCAGATCATCATGGTGTTTTTAAAATATTGTCCTTTCTAGTGCTACTGTGCACTCCTAAAGCCAGGCTGCTTAGCCTAGAGACAAAGTGACTGGAAATTGCCAAACCAGTTCCCCTGAGGCTTCCCTAAGTTTTTCTGACTGGAGTTCTCTCATATCAACCCCTGACTTCCATAGAGTTGGACAGGGGTCAAGGAAGGCATCTTTCTGGACTCTAGCCCATCAGCACATTATCATCAGCAAGACCAGCCTATAGAACAAAATGGTGTTCTGTAGCTTTTACTATCTCTTGAAATTATAATGCCTTTGAGTAGATAGGATTTAGGAAGAAGTGCTGATAGAAACTCATATCAATAATCTGCCCTCTCTGCTCTTTACCTCCCCTCACTTGTCCATCGAAATTCCAGGATCAGAACTGGAAAAAGAACTTATGGGCAGATATAAAATAAAAGTCTTAGCAACAGAGCTCCAGTGGCAGTGTTTCTGCAATACCTCATACACCTGAAAAATCAATGGGCCAAATAATCCATGATATATTGTCTATGATAAAACTCCTTTATAAGAACAGAGCTAGACTGTTACATCTCACGCTCAAGGCAGAAGCTGAAATGAATAAAGCAGAAACAGATCCTCTAATGGGCAAAGATACTCTGAGTTAATGTCAGAAATGAAGGGGGCAAAATGAACTGGGAAAAATATAATAACCTTTTCGACTTGGAGAGGGATAATACCTGCTAACTAGAATGTCTTTCACAATTTAACGTGAGGCATCACCAGCTCTTTTGGGGTCATTTCAAATCACACCAGGTGGTACTAACTTGGCTTAGAGGCTAGAAATTGAGACACAGCTATAATCAGGTACTTATCACAGTTTAGGATGCTGGAGAAAACGGTAGTGTGATGACCTGTTCTCCGTGCTTCCATTCCTCACAGCTTTCACTCTTTTACCTTCCACTACGGGGCAATTTGATGTTAGTGACATTGTTGGTATAAACTGTCTTTTTCAAGTCACTGACTTATCTTTTGGTAGAAATTTAAGATGTGCCTCCACTGCTCCTTTAAGACAAGGTTGTAGACTTAGTGGAAAAGATTGATTGACACAGTGCCTTCTGAACTAAACTTCATGTCAAGACTTCCAGGCATCTGAATTCCCAAGTTATTCTATCTAGAGAGCCCTGGGTGTCCTACTGTCTTCTCCATTGGCCACATGGCTACTCCTCTCCTTTTATAACAGTTAAGAGAAGAGAGCCATTAACAAAGCTAAGACCACAGTGCAACCAAGAAATACAAGCAAAAGCTAATTCTATTTCCTTCTGTGATCGGTATCCCTGAAACAGGTCATGAGTAAAGGAGAAAGCAGCCTAGCTTGAGGTTAATTTCTTCATCACAAATAATTATGGTGAATTGGTTTGGTACTATCAACACTTACTTTATTTTCAATTGATTTGCTGCTAAAATAGAAAAAAAGCCTGAAAGACTAAGGCCATACAACCATTATGGGAATGGGAATTATTTACTCTACAAAGCATATTTTTAATTGTTAAATCCAATAACTGGTTTTGAGTTAAATGACTGACACACTGGAAAAATTTGTAAGGTGACAATATTTGTTTTCTTAAAACATTATTAGTCTACAAATCATCAAGCAATCTATTCGTATACAAAAATATACTGTTTGACCTTATGTATTTGTACACATTCATTTAAAAATGACCATATTTAAGGGGTGCCTGGCTGGCTCAGTTGGTGGAGCATGTGACTCTTGATCTCAGGAGTGTGAGTTCAAGCCCCACGTTGAGTGTAGAGTTTACTTAAAAATAAAATCTTTAAAAAAAAATGACTATAATTAAAATTAAATACTAACTTCAAAATTTTCATTAATCTGTATTTTTAATAGAAAATATATAAGACCTCAGACTGCTCTCCAGAGAAAACTTTTATTTTGAGGGAACTCATGATTTTTAAGGATCTATGAATCTCTGTATTATCACTATATTCATTCTTCTTTTATCTTTTTTCTACTGACTTAGGTTTTCCTTTGCTCTCCCTCTTTAGGGAAGGCAGCTTTCCTTTATATTATTCCCAACAGCGCTGAAGCATGAAGCAAACACAAAACAACCAGATACCAGCTATTCATCAGGGTTAGGTGAAAGTCAGAACTATTCAACCGAAATTAATAAGAAGGGACGTAACAAACCCACCTTCTTATAATTCATTTGAAAGTCAGATAATATCAATTAGCATTTATCAAATAAAAATGGGCAGGTGAGGGTGACAATATCTTACCTACCTCTCAGGAACAAGTGATGATGAATGACTCACTCATGAAATATTTTAAGTCAGCATTTCCTGAGCACTCATAGACTATGTCTAAACAACTCCAAATATCTAAACAAAACAGAAAAACTCAGTTGTGAAGCCACAGTTGGGTGGATACAAGCCCAGTATGCTGAATACTTCACCAAGTTAGATTCCTAACTTAACTGCTAATGTCCTAGGAGATAAGCATTAAGTTGACCTGGATTCTGTTTATTTCAGCTTCAGTAAAAAAAATCATTTTCTAGGGGCGCCTGGGTGGCTCAGTCGTTAAGCGCCTGCCTTCAGCTCAGGTCATGATCCCAGGGTCCTGGGATCGAGCCCCACATCGGGCTCCCTGCTCCTCAGGAAGCCTGCTTCTCCCTCTCCCACTCTCGATGTGTCTTGTATTCCCTCTCTCGCTGTGTCTCTCTCTGTCAAATAAATAAATAAAATCTTGAAAAAAAATCATTTTCTAGGAAAATATATAACTCTTTTCTAAAGAGTCCTGGGACTCGGGATCGAGTCCCACATCGGGCTCCCTGCTCAGCAGGGACTCTGCTTCTCCCTCTGACCCTCTTCCCTCTCGTGCTCTCTATCTCTCATTCTCTCTCTCTCAAATAAAAAAAAAATCTTAAAAAAAAAATAAAATAAAGAGTCCTGGGACTATCTGCAGTTAATTCCTACTGATCTCTGCAAGGTGGGTACCATTAGGCCTATCATAAAGGGAGAAAATGAAAACAAAGAGAGACCTTAGAATGATTTGCCCAAGTGAAGAAAGTGAGAATAGAAACCTATATGCTAGAAACTTAAGGCAGCACTTCAACCACTATGCCAGACTGTCTTTTATACCAAACTACTTACAGGAATATTCCACGTATGTATGTTAGAATCATCACTGTTACCACTTATCTAGATAAATACATGTCTGCTTAGTAGGCTCTCACCAATATGTGAAACATTCAGATGCTACCTCATAGAGTTTCAGTTCAGGAAAACACAGACTCCTTCTCATGCCCCAGGGTACTTACTAGTAAGTCAGACTTCCTAAGTGAAGGAAGGAGAACCTTTGACCTTGCAATTCCTGGCATGTTCAGGTTTAAATTCACTAAGAAAGTTCAAGATGCCTGTATTTTATTTGAACACCAGATGTCAATACTGAGGCCAGTATTACAAGCTTGGAATAAAGTGCTGAAAGTCAATTTGGCTGGTAAGGTATAATTAATTTAGGTTATAACTATAAAATTGAATACATCGGATTTCTTAGCCTTCCAGTAAAGTGGATAATAAATGCCAAAAAAGATAATTGTCTACATTAAATGGTTATAAAATCAGAATTTTTTGAGAAAACTATTCAACTCAGCTGCATTTTTTTCCTTTTATTCATTCATTAAATGCATAGATCTATGTGGAGCTCCTGCTGCTATACACCAGAGTTAAGTGCATGGTGACTAAGCACTGTGCTAGGGTTGCAGACACCCACAGGAAGCAACTGGACTTACAGTTGGGGAAAGGAGAACCACAAAGTGCATTCAAATATTTCATGACACACAGGAATATAGAGTGTTATCAGTGGAATACACCCTGGAGGCACCTATTCCACCAGGGAGAGCCAGACAAAAACCAAAAAACCACGGAAGACATCCTGGTGACAAAGAAGAGATATGCATGGATTAGGGAAAGTTTTAGAAAATTGATTTGATTTTTAAAAGTAATATGAGGCTAGTTTTAGCCTCACATTGTGGTGGCTGTGAGGGCACTGGGGAGTACAGAGGGAGAAGTTAACAAAAACTCTGAGACGTCATGAGCATGGCTTTACAATGCCCTCTTTTTTGAAAAATAAATGAGTTTAGTAAAAAGGTAATGGATTTAATTTTACAAGATATGTAAATCTTTTTCTGAGGACTGCTGGCCTGCTTTAACTCTCTCTTTTTTTAAGATTTTATTTATTTATTTGATTGAGAGAGAGAGCATGAGTGGGGAGGAGGGACAGAGGGAGAGGGAAAAGCAGACTCCCTGCTGAGCAGGGGATGAAGGGCTCAATCCCAGGACCAAGATCATGACCTGAGCCGAAGGTAGACACTTAACCACTGAGCCACCCAGGCGCCCCTTAACTCTACTGTCAAGAAATATATATAATTTGTTAAATGTCAAGATACAATCTGATTCAACGTGTTCCTTCACAAATATGCAATGAAGCTGCCAAATAGTACACAGGGATATTTAATTGGGCAAATTAAATTAAAGAGATATAAAAGTAAAAAAAGAAAAAGTAAGTAGTGTTAGGGGCCCAGAGAACTGACTTGAAATTTGTGGTTTGCCTTTAAACAATAGCATTTTTAGTTGAAATATCACAAATACTGGTAAATTTGAGAAATTCTTATCATAATATGATGCAAATGTACTACTCAGCATTTACCAGGGAGATAATTAGAACTTTAGAAACTGAAAGTTCAAAAAATGAAATACTTAGATACAAATCTAACAAAATATGTGCATTTGATGTTTGTTTTCCTAAGGGTGCCATAATAAAGTATCACAGACCAGGTGGCTTAAACAACAGAAATGTATTGTCTTACAGTTCTAGAGGCTAGAAGTCCAAGATGAGTGTGTAGGCAAGGTTGATTCCCTCTGATGAGTATGAGGGAGAAATCTGTTGCATGCCTCTGTTCTAGCTTCTAGTGGTTTGCAGGCAATCATTGGCATTGCTTGGCTTCTGCATACACTGAACTCTGCTTTCATCTTTTGTGGCATTCTCTGTGTGTGCTATCTCCAAATTTCTCCTTTTTTGAGGACACCAGTCATATTAAATTTAGGCTCATCCTAATGATCTTATTTTAACTTAATTACCTCTCTAAAGTCCCTGTCTCCAAATAAGGTTATATTCTGAGGAAGTGGGGATTAGGACTTCAACACTTGAATCTGAAGGAGGATACATACCAATGCTGAAAACTACAAAGCATAGATGAAATCTGCAAATGTAGGAGCATACTGTGTTCATGGACTGGAAGACTCAACATAGTAAGGATGTCTATTCTCCCCAAATTAAGGTATAGCTATGACACAATTCCAATCCAAACACCAACAGAATTTTTTTATATATAGACAAATGTATTGTAAAATTTATATGGAAAAGCAAAAGAACTAGAATAGCCAAAACAATTTCAAAAAGAAAAAGGTTGAGGACTCACACTACCCAATTTTCGGACTTACCATAAAACTATACTAAAACAGACACATAGACCAATGAAACAGAATAGAGTACAGAAATACAAATTTTTCCCAATGATTTTTGATTTAAAAAAAAAGTATAAGGGCAATTCAAGGGAGAAAGTGTAGTCTTTCAACAGTGGTTTTGGAATAATTCGGCATTCATATGCCAAAATACAAATCTCAACCTAAATGACACACTTTATGCAAAAATTAATTCAAGAAGAATCACAAATCTAAATGTCAAATTCAAAACTATAACACTTTTAGAAGAAAACATAGGAGAAAATTTTAGTAAGAAAGGGTGTTCTTAGAAAAGACACCAAAAGGGGCACCTGGGTGGCTCAGTCTTAAGCATCTGCCTTCAGCTCAGGTCCCGGGATCCTGGGATCGAGCCCCACATCAAGCCCCACATCGGGCTCCCTGCTCAGCAGGAAGCCTGCTTCTCTCTCTCCCACTCCCCCTGCTTGTGTTCCTGCTCTTGCTATCTCTTTCTCTGTCAAATAAATAAATAAAATCTTAAAAAACCAAAAGAAAGAAAGAAAAGACAGCAAAAGTTCAATCCATAAAAGAAAAAAAGTTGGATAAAGCTGGACTTCATTAAAATGTTAAAGTTTTACTCTGAAAAAAAAAACTGTTATCAAAAAATAAAAGATAAGCTACAGACTGTGAGAAAATATTTTTAAACCACATAACTGAAAAGACTTGTACAAAGAAATGTATAAAGGAATCTGAAAACTAGAGTACATTTTTAAATAGGCTAAAGATTTGAACAGACACTGAATAAAAGAGGATATATGTAAAGCAAATAAATGCAGAATTGTTGAATGCTTTAATTTCTATTCTTACCTCCCTTTACATGTTAATTATGCAAGCATTTTATTTCCATTTTATTTGAACTAATTTCTCCAAAGTATTCAATATTTATCATGTTCATTTATAGTCAATATCTGTTTAAAGTCAAGTTTACAAGTTTATTTGTTCAACATTGTTACATCTTAGCCCTTTTCCCTAGGTTAAATTTTGTTCTTGCTGTAGTAGGTATTTGTTTTGTTTATTTGGAAATGTATTTTTCCCTAACTCCTGAATACCTAGGAATTTAGTTAGACATATTTCTAGGTCAGTGGTTCATTTGTTTCACCAATTTGAAGACTCCCTTGTCTTCTAGCTTCTTATTGTTGAAAAGTTTACAGTTTAGTCTAGTTGGAATTCTTTTATAGATAATCCTTTTCTTTGTTGTTGCTTTTAAGATTTCTCATTCGGTCTTTGGTGTTTTGTAGTTTTACTGTGATGTCTTAGGTATGAGAAAAAAATATTTATCACCCCTGGGGATAAGGGAAACAAAGGCAGAAGAGAAATTATTAAATTTCCTTATTACCTACAGCCCACTGACAAGTCCTTGAAACAGGTAGAGTGACATTCCTCTAGGGACTCAAATGCCTCGATGTTAATACTTGGCTAAGGGCAAAAGGCAACCTTGGTCTAATCCCAGGATCCTGTAAGTCTACTTTAACATGTAAAAATTACTTTAGAAATTTCCTTTATCTCTAAACCCCCCAAGATACGTGTTGGCAATCATCCCCCAAGCATATGGCCCACCGATATACATCTGAAGGGTCTCGTGACTAAGGTTTTATTAGACGGTAATAAATGACTTTTTCCCAACAATAGCTAGCCCCCTCAAGGTCCTGGAAACCTTGCTTCCAAAATTCCTTAGAGACTTATGCTATCCCTAACCCTCTCCCAACTTGAAAGTATATAATGAGCCACTCCTCATGATCCCCATACAGCTCTTTCTGCCCACAGGTCCAAGCCCCATGCTTTAATGAAACCACCTTTCTTGCACCAAAGATGCCCCAAGAATTCTTTCTTGGCCATTGGCTTCAAACCCTAACATCTTTCTTATATCACTGGGATTCACTGTAGTCCTGAAAAACTTTATTATCTTATTATCTTTATTCATTACCTTTATTCATTCCTTCTGGAAGTCTTTGAACCTTTTTACTTTATCCTCCATTCCTCTTTTATAATTTCCAACCTATAACTCTCTTTGCTGCATCCTGGATAATTTCCTTAGAACTGTTAATTTCTCATTTCACCTTTGCATAAAGCACAGACCATGGTTACCCATTCTAAAAGAGCTCTTTTATTCCACCCAAAATCCAGGCCAAAAGAAAATGGTAGATTTTTTTCTATTCCCACTTTTACTGAAGTTGTAACCTTCTGAGAATCTTAACATTATGTGGAGATTTCAATTTTAACTGACCTCATTTGATAGCCCAAATCCCAATCTGCTGTCTTCATTTGAGCAGTAATGAAGTCCTTATATTACAATCTCTACCATTCAATTTATCTCCCACTCTCATACTTGGAGCTACAGCAGGAGGTACGGGGCTCACCACCAAGTCTTATTCCTAGAACCTAGTGATTACTTTCCAGTAAGATCAGGCATACATTTAAATGTGTTAATTATTTTTTTAGTTGTTCATAGTGGTAGGATTTTTATGTTTTGCTTTGTTTTGTTTTTGTTCTCTAGAACAGTACTTCTCAACCATTTTTTCATCAGGGCACACTTTTTAAAATATTTATTTGACACTCTGGGGTTAAACAGAAGAGGCTAAAGCTGGCTTTGCCATTTACCAGTCAAATGACCTTGAACAAGTTGCTTAATATGTCCATACCTTAGTTTCCACATCTATAAAAATGGGTATAAGAGTAACTACCTCATAGTGTTGTTATGAGAATTAAATGAATATCGATCAAGTGCTTACAATAGTGTCTGGCACTTAGTAAACACTGATTATTTGTTATATAAAAATGAAAACAAAGACGAAAATGTTAGTAGTCTCCTATTACATTAATACATATATTTAAAACAAAGAAATTCCATTTTCCTTTAAAATCTAGTGCCTACTGTGTAGACGGAGGATTAACAAGAACCCAAAGTATTTTTATTTAAAATCACTAGGTTAACACGCCTGAAGTTGAACAGTAACATTCACTCAATTCTGTTCTCATCATTCAACAACTCTTCTCTATCCCGTATATTCACCTGTCACTCACGTGTCTCAAATTCCTATAAGCAAAAATTTGTAAATGACAAGTAAAGTGAGTGCTGCATCTCTCCATTTCCCACTCAGAGAAGCACTCAGAGTTTCTAGAAAACACACAAATCCCAAAAGGAAATGACATTAAAGGATTAAAGGGGTTTGCTTTTTATTATCTTCCTTCTAACTTCCCTGGAGCAACCACTTTGGCATATTGCTTCCTGAAGTCTCTATCAGTCAGCATTGGTCGGGTGGAGAGTAACTTCTGGGCAAACAGACTGAGATTTCCACGATGCATATATTTCTGCATCTTTGTAGAAAAAGCCAAATATTCAATTATTCTTATAAAGATGGTAAGCTTAGAGTCAAAAACCTCTTCCTTTCATTTGAATGGGCTTCTAATACTTGAATTTCCACTTCTCAGTTTGGCTCCCAGTTATTCAACAGCTAATGCAGTGCCTGTCACATCCTTTCCTAGGCTCTCTATTAAAAGTTTCTTTCTTTCCCCAATAAAGTATTTCAAGGAATGCTTCCCTAACTGTTCATTTAAAGGAATTTTAAAAAATCATTAGTCTTTAGGCTAAATCTTACCGAATCATGGGTAAGTTTAAAAAGTCAAAACAAAGACGAGTGTCTGACTGGCTTAGTTGGTGCAGCATGTGACTCCTGATCTAGGGAATCTGGGTTTGAGCCCATGTTGGGTGCAGAAATTAATTAAAAAATAAAATCTTTAAAAAAATCAAACCAAAGAGGAAATATGGTCACAATTACAAAAAATAAATAAATAAATAATAAAAAGAAAAAAGAAAAAATCCCACAAATTAACCACAAAGTAGAGTTCAGTGACATAGCAGTAAGTCAATCACAGGTGCTTCTCCTTCTTGCACTGACTCCAGTGATTATTTCCTCTGTTAAGGACCATATGATGGAGTTGGTTTTTGTTTTAGTGTCATTTCATTGGAAAAATATGTACATTTAAATACTAATGCTACAGTCAGGGAAGTAATAGGCTCAGAGTTATGGGAATGGTGTGGCCCACAGATGGGACAGAAACTCACACCTAGCACTTACTGATTGTGAAAGAGCAAGCAGAATCACCTGACCTATTTAAACATCCTTTCTTCCCTGCCCAGGATTAAATGTGATCATTTTGTTGTGATGTTATTATGTAATGTATGTATGTATGTATGTTATTATGTAATGTATGGAAGTAATAAATGTGATGTTATTATTCTCTGTATCCATGATGATGGAAAAACTTGGTCTCACTGGTTACTAACATATCCCCAAAAAAATAAAAAATAAAAGAGAAGAGAAAGGAGAACAGCACTTGGGTCAGTGACAATTCAAAGCCTAACTTAAATTTCACAGAGAAATAATCATAAAAGAGGGTCATAAAGTAGAATTTGACATAAATGATAAAATCTCTGATTTACATGCTACTAAATCTGCTCATTGATTCTTAAATTGACTAAATATTTCATAATAGCATAACATTGTTTCCAGAATATCAGAAATGTTTTTTTCATTTAAAAATCTTTAAGCCTTTTGCTAAAAAGCCATTCTTTTAATATGTCAAAAAAAATGAAAACATGTAATTCAATATATCCAATCCATACTGGTTTTCAAATTGTTCTGAGGAGCTCAAGAGTTCGGGATTATTCAAGATTCAAAGGAGACATGATAGCTGTCTTCAACTATATGAATGTCTGCCATTTAGCAGAAGAATCAGTTTAATGGAACTAGGATCAATGATTGAAGTTGATAGGAAGGCATTTATTAGTACAAACATACAGTGTAATTTTTTAACAATTAGAGCTGCCACAGTATGAAACAGGCTCTCTTATGACATAGGAATTCTCTATCACTGGATTTATAAGTGGAATAATGGTACAGGAAACATCTGGTACACCTGAAACTAATATAATACTGTATGTTAACTATGCTAGAATTAAAATAAATATATACAGAGAAGAAAAGTAATTCATTAAAAAAATGAAATTTAAAGAAAAGAGAGTACCTGGCATACAGTAGTTTCTCGTGTTATTTATAAACTTAAATCACACCCAACCTGAGTAACACCCTATCAGGACACTACTACTAGGGATAACTTGATTGAGCTAACTTCTAATATAGCTCTAGTTCTAAAAGTCAGTGAGCTCTAGATGTAAGTTTCTGTCCCCAGTATGGGCCACAGCAATCCCATAACTCTCATAATGTGAGCCTCTCATTGCCCTGACTGTAACTCTGTATTTAAATGTACATATTTTTTTCCAAAAGCATGACTCCTAAACACAAGCCAACTCCATCATATGGTCCTTGAAAGAGGAAACAATCATTAGTGTAAGTGCAAGAAGGAAAAGCACCTACAGTGGACTTATTGTGATGTCACCAAACTCTACTTCACGGTTAATTCTGAAATGCTTTCAAATTATTAAAGATAATTGAATAATAGTTTGAATGCTTTTCAAATTATTAAGAAAAATACATTGTAGCATGATGAGAAAAGATTGATTCATCTTAGAAGACCTCTAGCAAGATACTTTGGAACAGGTGCATGTGATATGTGTACAACATGACAAAGCAATTCTTCCTCTTTAACAGGGGTCAACAACTTTTTCTGTAAAGAGCCAGAGAGTAAATATTTTAGGTCTCACAGGCCATGGGGACCCTGTCACAACTATCCAACTCTGCTATTATAGCATGAAAGCATCAATGGACAACACATAAATTAACGAGTGTGGCTGGGTTCCAATGAAACTTTATTTACAAAAACAGAAGCAAGCCACGTTTGGCCTGCAGTCTATCATTTACCAATCCCTGCTGTGCATCATAAAACTACATAAACTATACAAGGTCAGAGAAAAATATATGATCTTTCATATCACAAGCTTTTAATAGAGGAGAATCATCTAAGAAAGCCTTTGAAAAGTTATGTATATATTCTATGAACAATTGATTCATATTTGTTTATTTAGCAGAGTAATAAACATTTGAGAAAAAAAATCAGAAAATACTAAAGAAAAGTAACCCCAGCTCTTAGATGTAACAAGATAGTTGGTTAGACTTTCTGCTGATCTTTATCCTGTGCATGTTTTATGTTACATACTAGAGTTACATAATGTATATACAATTTTGTATGGGTTTTTAAAATTAATATTAAACATGAATATTTTCTTATCACTAAAAATTCTTCATAAACATCATTTCTAATGGCCATATAGTATTCTAACACATAAATACATAATTTGCTTAACCTTACACTAATGTCCAACAAATATTTATAAATTTTACATTTTATAAAAGCACTTTACACTATGGAAAATGTAAACATGCAAAAAGTACCCATGATCCAAAAAACAAGATCTATGAGAAAAACCTGAGCCTTCCATGAAACACGGAATATGAACACCTTTGTCCTTTTCTACGCTTCCTCTTAAAATGACAGCAAAGGAATGTAGGAGACAAACTCACAAGGACAAACAGGAGAGGGAATGACAGGAGAGGGAATGACAGCAGACGGGATGTCAACAGGTTGGGGAAGGAGGAAAGTGGATAGATGAGAGACACCTGTGGCTTAGCAGGTACTTGAGCCTTTCAGAGAAAGCAGAAAGGTGAAAAGCAAGTCACTGTAATACCAAACATTTCCACGTTGTTACCCTTTCTTATTGTTTCATTTTCTTACCCTCTTCACTAATCTCCTCAAGTATATTTTATCATACCTCTTTTAAATTTATGATAATTCTGCTTCAATAAGCTGTTTTAAGATCATGTAAGATAGATACATTATCCAATTTGTTTTTATATTAGTTAGAATAAGGCTAAACTGCCATTACAGAAAGATCCAAAAATACAGTGGCTTATGGAATATAGACACTTATTTTTTTTATTTAACAGATCTGAGGAAAGCACTTGTCAGTGGGGCAGCTGTGCCCCATGTGACCATTCAGAACACCAGATTCCTTCCCTTGTGGCTTCCTGTTCATCCCCAGGTCACTGGAACCAACTGCATGGTTGAAGATGGGTCACCATCAGGTCAGGGTCCTACCCATTGGAGGGAGCAAGAAAGCCTGCAGGAGGCATGCCCAGCACCAGCATATATCATTTCTGCTTATAGCCCTTTGATGAAAACTTAATCACATGGCCACACCTAGCTGAAAGGGACACTTGAAAATGTTATCTAATTTAGCAAGGGAAGAATTAATTTTGCAGAAAGCTAACAGGGGCCACCACAGTTGTCTTTCTTTTTTGTGAGTTGTACTCCTCAGGCATCTAGTTATTTTCACTTGTGAGCTCATATACCAGTGAGAAGAGTGGCCAAGAGCAAGCACCCACTTCCATCTCCTCCTCACCATGACTCCTACCATGTCACCAGTAAGCTGACTCTTAACACTAGTAAAGGGGCCACCGCCACTGATTCCTGCCGTGAGAGGAAGTGATGCAGTGATTGCCCATAGGGGGGAGAAGCAACAGTACAGTTAGAGGTTTCCTCCCACCTGTCCAACACTCTGCCAACACAGGCTACAGGCAAGTCTCCTGTGCTCTATGTGTGTGTGTGTTCTCGTGCAAATTATTAAAACTATTACGTTATCAACTATTACATTCCCACCATAAAGAGGAGATAATAGTAACTATCAACAAGGGGTATTTGAGGATTAAATGGCACACATATGTAAAAATCTATCCTGCCTGAAACGTACAAGGCAGTCAATAAATGTTAACCATTATGTTTCCCTACCCCATAGAGCCTCTAATCGAATGTTAAAAGATCTGAGATCTGGTCTGTGACAAGGTCACTTTGTGTTTTTGATTAGTTGACCTAACCATAAATATCTCAGTTGAGTCACAGAAAACTAGATATATCTAAGGAGCAAAGAATAAATTCTAGAGCTCCTTTCTAGCTATTACCTTCTCTGATCAAAATGAAACCTGTTAGTGTGATCTGCATTTCCAGGACATCCTAGGGCAGCCATGATACAGTTTGTGCCTGAATAAACTACCTTGTCCAAATGTCTAGGAAAAAAATTCTACTGTCTCATCAATAGAAAAGACTACAAACAACTCAGATCCCCAACACCACTGCACCACTGGAAACTAGAAAGAATACCATTTGGACTAGTCTGAGAAGACACAAACAGAGATAGACAGACAGACGGCATGCTACTACATAGCATGAGATTTCTGGGATTTCACCTTTCTTAGAGTGTTGGTGTTAAAATATACTTTCTTCTATGAAATGACGATGTCAGTAGATATGGTTGGGTTTTTTGTTGTTGAATGTCCTAAAATAATGTAAATTTAACTATCCTTTGTTATGTTGTTCCTCAAAATTTTTAAAAATGTTACTGTCCATAAATTTCAGGATCCTGGGAACCACCACCTAATGACTAGATTAAGATAGACAACTCAAATTGCTCCTGCATGGAAGGACTGTTTCACGATTTCCTTATGGTTGCCCAATATTTTTCACAATCCTATATACACAGTCTCATATGTACTATGCCTGCTTGCTCTAAACATCCTCAAAACAGTGCTTTACGATTTTGATTTGCTTTCAATTTGAGGTAGTATCAAGGACAGACTTTCTGAAAAACTTCCCAAAACAAAACACATATATGGTTTAAAAAAAAAAAAAAAAAGGAAGAAGTCTCCAGAGGCTCAAAACAAAGTAGTTGCAAACCAGAAGTTACCACAGCTGAGAGTGTTTGCTGCTCTTGGATTATAACAGCTATACACGAGGGATTTGATACATGACCTTGGACTTGCAAAGGTGAGGTATTAGAATTGAGAACCCTAATATAAAGTTTGGACATTGGCAGGGCTAACGCATTAATGAAAAGGTAGACCAAGAAAAAAAATATCTCTTTTCACCAATAAAAAAAGTGAAGGAAATTATCTATTTCATCCTAGACTCGGAGTGGGAAAAAGTCTCTCCTGAGAATTTATAGCTACAGGCCTTCCCTCATACAAATTTGAGGTTCAAATTTATACTACCTATGTGTGATCCAAGAAATGCCCGACTGAAAATTAATCTAAAGTGGACTTGAAATTCTGGGACCCTTGTCAAAGCAACTGTAATCATAATCCAGGCCTTACAGGATTCTCAAAGACAATGCCTAGCCAAATATAATCTCACAACCCAAAATTATTCATAAGAAATAATTTACCACAAGAGAGAGTCAGCAGAAACACCAGGCAGTACATTAGACTCCTATGAACTGATAATTACTATGATTGGATATGGAACTTAGAAAGAATATCAAATACATATGCTTAATAGTAAAGAACAACAACATGGAATCAAAAATATGACAGGGAACAAGTTAATGTCAAAATGAGATCCAATATACTTTTTAAAGAACCAAATAAATCATGTAGAAATGAAAAATATGAGCATCGATTTATGGTCACCATTATCTGAGTTGTGGGACGATTCAAACATGTCAGTAAAAGGTGTTATAAACATATGCACATTCCTATCATATTCTGGTTTACATTTGCCTGACACTGTCCTGTTTCTGGCCTTATACACCTTTAAAATAGATAAAGTAGATAAAGGGTCTACTCTGACTTCAACCTCCAGCCCTTTTTTTAATATTCCAGCATAGTTTTCTCTCTCTTTTTTATTTTATTTTTATAAAGATTTTATTTATTTATTTGACAGAGAGAGAACAGCAGAGGGAGAGGGAGAAGCAGACTCCCAGCCAAGCAGGGAGTCCGACCGATGGGACTCGACCCCAGGACCCCGGGATCAAAGGCAGACGCTTAACCAACTGAGCCACCCAGGCGCCCCATCTCTCCCCTTTTTTAATTATAGTTGACATACTGTATTAGTTTCAAGTGTACAACACAGTGATTGACACTTATACATACTACAAAATGATCACCACAATAAGCCTAGCTACCACCTGTCACCACACAAAGTATTACAATATTATTGATTATATTTCCTATGCTGTACTTTAAATCCCTATGACTTATTTATTTTATGTCTGGAAGTTTGTATGTCTTAATCTCCTTCACCTATTTCACCTATTCCCCCATCCTTCTCCCCTCTGGCAGCCACCAGTTTGTTCTCTGTATTTCTATCTGTTTCTGTTTCAGTTTGTTCATTTGTTTTGTTTTTTAGATTCCATATATAATGAAATGATACAGTATTTGTCTTCCTCTGATTTATTTCACTTAGCATAATACCCTCTAGGTCCATCCAGGTTGCCACAAATGGCAAGATTTCATTCTTTTTCATGGCTGAGTAACATTCCATGTGTATATATACTACATCTTCTTTATTTATCTATCAATGGACATTTAGGTTGTTTCCATATCTTAGCTTTTGTAAATAATGCTGCAATGAACATAGAGGTGCATATATGTTTTTGAATTAGTGTTTTTGTTTTCTTCAAATAAATACCCAGAAGTAGAATTGCTGGTATTTCTATTTTAAATTTTTTTTTTTTTGCTTTTTAAGTTTTTATTATTTTTTAATTCAATTAGTTAACACAGTGTATTATATTCAGAGGTAGAGTTCAGTGATTCATCAGTTGCATTTAACACCCAATGCTCATTAAATCATGTGCCTTCCTTAATGCCCACCACCCTGTTACCCCACCCCAACCCCCTCCCCTCCAGCAACCCTGTTTGTTTCCTATGATTAAGTCTCTTATAATTTATCTCCCTCTCTGATTTCGTCTTGTTTTATTTTTCCCTCCCCTCTTGCTCCTCTGTTTTGTTTCTTAAATTCCACATGAGTGAGATCATATGATAATTGTCTTTCTCTGACAGACTTATTTCGCTTAGCATAATACCCTCTAGTTCCATCCACATCACTGCAATGGCAAGATTTCCCTTTTTGATGACTGAGTAATATTCCATTGTATATATATACCACATCTTCTTTGTCCATTCAACTGTCAAGGGACATCTCCACCCTTTCCATAGTTTGGCTATTGCAGACATTGTTGCTATATACATGGGGGTACAAGTGCCCCTTCAGATCACGACATTGGTATCTTTGGGGTATATACCTAGTGGTGCAATTGCTGGGTCTTAGGGCAGCTCTTTTTTCAACTTTTTGAGGAACCTCCATACTGGTTTCCAGAGTAGCTACACCAGCTTCCATTCCCGCCAACATTGTAGGAGGGTTCCCCTTTCTCTGCATCCCCGCCAACATCTGTCATTTCCTGACTTGTTAATTTTAGCCATTCTGACTGGTGTGAGGTGGTATCTCACTGAGGTTTTGATTTGGATTTCCCTGATGCTGAGTGATGCTGAGCATCCTTTCATGTGTCTGTTGGCCGTTTGGATGTCTTCTGTGGAGAAATGTCTGTTCATGTTTTCTGCCCATTTCTTGACTGGATTATTTGTTCTTTGGGTGTTGAGTTTGAGAAGTTCTTTATAGATTTTGGATACCACCCCCTTATCTGATAAAACATTTGCAAAAATCTTCTCCCATTCTGTCGGCTGTCTTTTGGTCTTGTCAACTGTTTCCTTTGCTCTGCAGAAAGTTTTTATCTTGATGAAGTCCCAATAGTTCATTTTTGCCCTTGCTTCCCTTGCCTTTGGAGACGTATCTAGTAAGAAGGTGCTGCGGCCAAGGTCACAGTAGTTGCTGCCTGTGTTCTCTAGGATTTTGATGGATTCCTGTCTCACATTTAGGTCTTTCATCCATTTTGAGTTTATTTTTGTGTATGGTGTAAGAAAATGGTCCAGTTAGTTAACACAGAGTGTTATATTAGTTTCAGGGGCAAAATATAGTGATTCAACAATTCCATACAGTACCTATGCTCCTCACAAATACACTCCTTAATCCCCATTACTTATTTAATTCATTCCCTCCTGCCCTCTGGTAACCATCAGTTTGTTCTCTATAATTAAGAATCTGTTTCTTGATGTGTCTCTCTTTTTCCCCCTTTGCTTCTTTGTTTTGTTTCTTAAATTCCACATATGAGTGAAATCATATGGTATTTGTCTTTCTCTGATTGACTTGTTTCACTTAGCATTATACTCTCTAGCTCCATTAATGTCACTGGAAACGGCAATATTTCATTCTTTTTATGGTTGAATAATATTCCATTGTATATATATACTACCTTTTCTTTATTCAGTCATCAATCAACAGACACTTGGGCTGCATCCATAATTTGACTATTGTAAACAATGCTACAATAAACATAGGGGTCATGTATCTCTTTGAATTAGTGTTTTTGTATTCTTTGGGTAAATATCCAATAGTGTGATTGTTGGATCACTTAGGTTGCATCCATATCTTGGCTATTGTAAAAAAATGCTGCAATGAACATAGGGGCGCATATATCTTTTTGAATTAGTGTTTATGTTTTCTTCAAATAAATACCCAAAAGTAGAATTGCTAGTATTTCTATTTTAAACTTTCTGAGGAACCTCCATATTGTTTTGTATAGTGGCTATACCAGTTCACTTTTCCACTAACAGGATGTGATGGTTCCCTTTGCTCCACATCCTCACCAACACTTGTTGTTTCTTGTCTTTTTGATACTAACCATTCTGCCTGGTATGAGGTGATATCTCATTGTGGTTCGATTTGCATTCCCCTGATGACTAATGATGTTGAGCAGTTTTTCATATGTCTGTTGCCATCTGTATCTCTTCCTTAGAAAAGTATCTATTCAGTTCCTCTGCCCATTTTTTAATCATATTATTTATTTTTTGATGTTGCTCTTTTATTTTAGAACTTTTTCAAACAAACCTACTGTACAAAATAAATGGAATTATAATTACCATCCTATATTGAGGATGGTGATGGTGGATAGAAAGGGGAGAATTGTTCAGGTAGGTCATTACCAGCATGAGCTCTGCATGACAATCCCTGAGACCTAAAACCCTAGAGATCCCTACCACCCAGTGTGAAAAATGCCTGCTCTGGTATGGCTGACTATCATGCTGCCTCAATTGCTTTTTCCCCTTCCTTTCCTAAAGGTACAATTCCTGGGTGGTTTTATCATAAGAAAGAATTATCTTTTTAGCAAATGACTAAAAGATTTTAAATGAAAGGTATTTTTGTTTTTATTCCCAAATGTTCAGTCATTTTAATATCATTTGCCTCTAAACTAACACTATTAAATATAGTTAAAAAGGATTTCTTTCTCCACGATAGATGTAGGATTTATTAGAATAATTCATTGTTCCCTAAAGACAGTAATACACATATATTGCAGTTGTTCCAAATCACATAGTTATCATCTTTCCTGGGTTGTTGTTGTTTTTTTTTTTTCCTACCGAAGCCTTGTTTTGCACAATCAAAATTTAGCAACTTCATTAAATGCATTGCCTGATGCACCTGTTTGGACTCTGGATATCATTTTCTTTTCTCCAACACATTTTTATTCAAGATGTGCTGAATTTCCCAGAGGCTGTCTGGGGACTTTGAGACATCTGTACCCAGCAGTTTGCTTAAACCAACAAAAAGTATTGAAGCAAAAATCAAACTTTAGGGCATCAATTTAACCATTCCTTTTCAAGTATCCTAGATTGATGAAACATGTCAGCCCTGATACATCCACCACCACTGTTCAATGCTTAGAATAACTATTAAAGCAAAACTGACTACACTCTAATGAAAGCTGTCACTGGGAGTGGTGTGAGGACCATGAAAAGAAAACAATGCAGGAAATATTATGAAAAACTTTGACTGGAATGGAGTGACTATGAGGGAAACAGTTCAAATGCCAGAAATATCATGCAAGATAATTTAATCTACACAAGTGATTGTGTACAAGTAATTAACCCTATTAATAAAGAAGTAAGCATTCAACCGAGGAGGATATAATAAGATCAGGCTTTTCAATTCTCAGCATATAGTTCAGTTCTATGCTCCCAATTTTCTGAAAGTTTCCTTTTATCACATGTGAATGTGGCTGTGATCATTTCACTGGCTCCCTTCAATGAGTTTATGAATTTAGATTTGAAGAACTGTGTACAAACAAAAGGGATAGAAATAATGGAGTAAGCAAAAGGGAGAAAGTGTGACTAACAAATGAAAATTCATTTGCAAATCTTGATGAACCCCTTCTAAGAGCCAATTTTTGGTCTCTGAGTCTCACATCAGCTTTTTGGAATCAGATTTTTTTTTTTTTTTAAGGCATGCTGGGGTAGGGAGAAGCAGGTGAGAAAAAAATAACACACAAGATCATGACCAGTAGGGGGCAGGATGGCTTTAATATTTATATTAAGAGTATTTTAAAAGCCTCCAGTGTATTTCTATAGATTGATTCTATGATATACTGATTGCAAAAGTGTCTGCAATTCATCACTCCTCCCTGCCTATGCCCTTGGCAATGACAGTGAAGCTCCTCCCAACAAGAAATAGAGCTTATGTCCTCTTGATTCTGGGCTTACCTTGTAACTTACTTTGACCATCAGAATGCAGAAGCAGTAATGCTGTCTAGTTCTGAGTCTATGGCTCAAGAGGCCATGCACATTTCCAATCACTCGCTCTTTTGGAATTCTACCACTACAGATGAAATGAGTTCAGCCTAGCCTGGCCAGACAGATGAATAAGGCAGACTCCAGCTATATTAGACAGACTCCAGCTAAGCAACTAGCTGATTACAGCACATGAATGAGCCCAACCAACATCGGTCAACCTTGACTCAGACTCTTATGCTAAACAAATGCTTACTGTTTTAAGCCACTGATTTTTGATCTGGTTTGTTAACAAGAATTAAGTGATTCACCCTGCAAACAAAAATGTCATTTCATGTCACCTTTGTCATATATGCCCATTGAGTCACTCTTTATTCATTCACTTAGAATTTTTTTTAGTGCCAATTCTGTACTAGCAGTTAGGGCACAGACTATTCAGCAAGCATTCACTGAACATCACCTGAGCACTATAAGTACTTAGAATGCAGAGAATGAGGGCATATTCTCAAAAAGTTAATTCTCTGATAGTAAAAAACAGACATCTGAAGATTAATTACAAAGGAGCAGCAAAGGGAATTTGTGGTATGATGAAAATATGTAAAGAAACTTGGTGGTATACACATAATTCTATGCATTAGTGAAAATCCATACAAGAGTATACCATACAGTGAATTTTACTGTAAATAATTTTTTAAAAAAATCAACTAAGACATGAAAGAACCAAAAGTAAACATATATTGTAGCAAGTTAATCTTGTAACAAATAAATCATACAACCACACTGGAAGGGATAGAGAATAAAGGGGCTGACCCAAGTAATTCTGGAAAACAGTGTTTTGACTAGATATGGTAACATATGGTTAGATAAAGACAAAAAGAACTGTCACAGTGTACTTCTGTACTCTGGTTGATAAGCTTTTTTCTTGCAAGAATATGGGTTAATCATCCTAAAACTACTGTATATGCATGACAGAACTTAACAAGCAAGTAAATGTACTACAGTTTTATGAACTAGGTTTCTCGCTGTCAGAGAAAGAGGTATAAATAAAGGGGAAAGGCTACAATGAACTCTATTCCTTTCAGTCTGAACTCATCAGTTTGAACCTCATCAAATCAGTATGAACCCATGCTTCTTTCTATTTTAAATACATATACAGATACAAAGATACAAAACTATACATAGATATGTGTATGAAGGAGTAACTATGCATACACACACAGATTTCCTAGCTCTGTCTGCTGACAAAGCCTAGAAACAATGACATCCCAGTAGCAATCAGCACACTTAGTATCCAGATCATGGTTTCTAAGTACCAATTCTAATAAAAAGAACCAACTCTCCATGGAAAAGTGGTATTTCCAAGTCTGGGGCAGGCAAAATACAAGATGAGCCTAGGGCATCTAATGGTGCTTTAAGGGAAAAAAAGAAAAGAAAACAGATGGGGGCCTACAGAAAAGAAATAAGAACCAAACTAAAAGTACCCCAAATGATTAAATCTATAACAAGTTGAGCAAAAAACCAATAATGGCTTATAATCCAAAAAATAAAATAAGTGCCCTTGATTTAAGATATTTATTTACCTAAAAGTATTTATTTACAAAAAAATGAAACAGAAGAAGCAACACTTCTTTACTTCCTCCCAGTTAATAAATATACAAGGAGGGTGCCTGCATGGCTCAGATGGTTCTGAGCCTTTGGCTCAGGTCATGATCTCAGGGTCCTGGGATCAAGTCCCACATCAGGCTCCCTGCTCAGTGGGGAGTCTGCTTCTCCCTCTGCTTCTACCCTACCCTCGTGTGTGCTCTCTCTCTCTCAAATGAATAAATTTTTAAAAATTAATTAATTAATTAAAATAAATAAATAAATAAATATACAAGGAATAAGAGAAATAGGCAATAACAACTAGAATGCCACAGTAATAAGTGATGCAGACACAATGCACTGATGGATGCTAAAATTAGTGGGTAAGCATTAAGGAAAAATGGAATATTTGCATAATTTCAAAGTTCCACCCCCAAAATAAATATATGTTAATTACAAAGAGAAATACAGTAACTTTGCAGTGTAGGAACAAGACAGACACCTCTAACCTGGTGACCAAGATTAATATCACCAGTAATAAGATATATCTACATAATATATGCACAAGGACATATCACTTTTGTGGTGTTTTTCTTAATAGGGCATACATAACCTCAGTATAATAATGAAAAAACATCAGACAAACCCAAGTTGAGGGACACTCTCCAAAGTATCTGGCCACTACTCTTCAAAAGGCTCAAGGTCATAAGAATCAGAAAGATTGAGGAACTACCGCATATTGGAGGAGACTAAGATGATATAACAGCTAAATTTAATATGAGATTCTGGGTTAGATCCCAGAAGAAAAAGGGAAACTAGTAAAATCCAAACGAAGTCTCTTGTTTAGTGCATAGCATTATACAAATGTTAATTTATTCACTGTGTCAATTGTGCTCTGATATGTAAGATTTTGATATTAGGGGAAGCTGGGTGAAGGGTATATAGAAACCTTTTTTTAAAGGAATTTCCAGGTTGTGATTTCTTTTTTTTTTAAGATTGATTTTGTTTATTTACTTACTTACTTATTCATTCATTGAGAGAGAGAGAGAGAGAGAGAGAGAGAGCGCGCATGAGTGGGGGGAGGGGCGGAAGGAGAGGAAGAGAATCTGAAGCTGACTCTGAGATGAGCACAGAGCCCACAGGGGGGCTCAGCCCAACAACCCCAAAATCACGACCAGAGCCGAAATCATGAGTCAGACACTTGGGGCACCTGGGTGGCTCAGATGATTAAGCGTCTGCCTTGGGCTCAGGTCATGATCTCAGGGTCCTGGGATGGAGCCCAGCCTCAGGCTCCTGGCTCAGCAGGGAGTGTGCTTCCCCCTCTCCCTCTGCCTCTCCCTCCTGCTCATGCTCTCTCTGCCTCTCTCTGTCTCAAATGAATAAATTTAAAAAAAATCTTGAAAAAAGACACTCAACCAACTAAGCTACCCAGGCACCCCATACAGAAATTTTTTATACCATATTTGAAACTCTCCCATAAGTCTGAAATTATCTCAAAATAAAAAGGCTAAAAATACATATCCATGGGGGCACCTGGGTGGGTCAGTTAAGCATCTGCCTTCAGCTCAAGTCATGATCTCAGGGTCCTAGGATCAAGCCCCACATAGGGCTCCCTGCTCAGCGGGGAGTCGTTTCTCCCTCTCCCTCTGCCCCTTCTCCCTCACCCCCCTCTGCTCGTGCTGTCACTCTCACTCAAATAAATAAATAAAATCTTTTAAAAATATATATATCCATTATTAATTTCTTTTAGTAGTAGACACTACTAAAGTAGTTTAGAGTATGTCTATGGCTTTATATACATCAAATTCAAGTAAGTAGAGTTTTAATATATGTTTATTTATATCTGTTTATACTGCCAAATATATCACTAGAAATTTGGGCTAGTTACCAGGTTATGTCAGCTAAATAATGTTAAATCTCCTCTTGTGTATTAAATTATATAGACACTGATCAAACAGACATTAGTTTTACCAGTGTTTAGTGTACTTGGCATTGAATCAGAAGAATGTGTTTTAAAATCCCTATTCTAGGAGCACCTGAGCAGCTCAGTCGTTTGGGTCTTCAGCTCAGGTCATGATCCCAGGGTCCTGGGATCAAGCCCCGCATTGGGCTCCCTGCTGGGAGTCTGCTTCTCTCTCTCCCTCCATCCCTCCTTCCCTCTCCCCACTCACACTGTCTCTTGCTCTCTCCTTCTCTCAAATAAATAATAAATACATTTTTTTAAAATAATGAATATTATGCAGCCATCAAAAGGAATGAAATCTTGCCATTTGCAATGACGTGGATGGAACTGGACAGTGTTATGCTGAGTGAAATAAGTCAATCAGAGAAAGACATGTATCATATGACCTCACTGATATGAGGAATTCTTAATCTCAGGAAAGAAACTGAGGGTTGCTGGAGTGGGGGGGGGTGGGAGGGATGGGGTGGCTGGGGGATAGACATTGGGGAGGGTATGTGCTATGGTGAGCGCTGTGAATTGTGCAAGACTGTTGAATCACAGACCTGTACCTCTGAAACAAATAATACATTATATGTTAAAAAAAAAAAAAAAGAAGATAGCAGGAGGGGAAGAATGAAGGGGGGGAAATCGGAGGGGGAGACGAACCATGAGAGATGATGGACTCTGAGAAACAAACTGAGGGTTCTAGAGGGGAGGGGGTGGGGGGATGGGTTAGCCTGGTGATGGGTATTAAAGAGGGCATGTTCTGCATGGAGCACTGGGTGTTATACGCAAACAATGAATCATGGAACACTGCATCAAAAACTAATGATGTAATGTATGGTGATTAACATAATAATAAAAATATATATATTTACCAGCAAAAAAAAATAATAATAAATCAAATCAAATCCCTATTTAGTTTCACAAGAAACTAAATCAAACTAAAATAAACTGAACTAAACTAAAATTAAAAACCATGAGCACATAAAGTATAACAGGCGCTATGCTTGGTACTATGATAAAGTAGTAGGCAAAACAGACCTGGTCCTTATCCTAATATAGTTTATATTTTACCACTGAGATTATTCAGTTCTTTTGCTTTCTTTTATATCTTCTGAGACAATTATCAGAAAGTCTGTAATTGCAACAAATGTCTCAAGGACAAGAATTCTATCTTCTCCTCCCTTTAAACCCAATGTAATATTTTATGTATACAACTTAATCCTCAATAAATTCTCTTGGCTGGCTGACCCAGACTCAGGATGCGTGCACTGCAAAGGCATTTTTGTTCAAGCCTATGAGAAATCACGCACACAAAGGTAAAAGACAGCTTTTGGAAAATGTTCTCCACATTGCAGATTGTAGAAAATTGCTCAAGTTGGCCGTACACCTCGCCTTTCACCATGTTAACTAGAAGACTAGCTGCAGAATCATTAGAAACAAATAACCTATTAACATACTGACTTCTGCCCAGCAATAATAAAAAATTCTGTCTCCTCTTTGGTGATTCCAATTGTCAGATATTGATAAATGTTATTGGGTAAGAAACTACACAAACTGATTCATCTACTAGTACAACTGAGATCTATGATTTAAAGAATGAAAATAAATAAAAGAATCTGCCCCGTTATGGAGATTATTTCTAAGGCAGTTTCCTCCTATGTCCTCACATGGTCTTTCCTCTGTGCATGCATATCCCTGGTGTCTCTTCTTCTAAGGACACCAGTCATACTGGATTAGAGACCCATCCTTATGACCTCCTTACTCTTAATTACCTCTTGAACCCTAAAATACAAACAGCAACAAATACAATTAACTATATTTCAAATGAATAATATAAGCACACTGAAGGGAAATATAACTGATCTAGCTAACTTCTAAGTACAGTTTTTGTTTTGTTTTGTTTGCCTATACATACTCGAGCTAAAGATGAGGAGAGCTACAGACTTATTAAACTCTAGTTAATAGATCTGTTTTTCTTAGAGGCATGGGTGGGCAATTCTGAAGCTTTTTTGTGTGTATTATAGCATTGAACAATAGGTAAATATATTCTGGATCATAAAACCAAGTCATTTTATGAAAAAAAAATACCTCTTTAGAGGCCCTACCTTCAAATACAGTCACATTCTTAATTACTGGGGGCTAGGGCTTCAACATAAAAATTGAGGGGCGGGAGGAGGGACACAATTCAGTTCATAACACTCCCATCTACTCTTGTAGTCAAAAAATCAATGGACACTGGAAGAGATAGCAGGAATTAACAGTAAGATGGAAAATACACTCAAATTACATGTACAGCTTCTTTTTTTTCTCTTTTATGCAGGATCCCATCAAGATTCATTTTACGTGGCCTGTCACTGAGCTAGCAGGAAGAACCAATCCCTCTCTTGGGAAAAACCATACCCCAAACTTCCCTTCCCAAAGAATGAGGGGTCCAAAATTGCCAAGCTGGCATTTCTTATCACTCCCCTAAATAGCTAGCACTGATGTTCAAACTCCTCAGCACCTAAGCCCAAAAGATACCAGTACCTGCCAGTTCCCCATCCACCACCCAAAGGCCACTCTCATGTTCACCTCAAAGAGTGCCAGCCTCACAAGGTCAAGGCCTATCTCTTGGTTCACACAAATGGAGCTCTATCAACTGTGCCCTGGCCCGCACACACACTCCATAGGATGTAAGAGACTGAAGGAGCTATGTGCTTGATGACCCAGTGCCCAGGAGCTCCAGCCTGACCAACTGACCAGGCAGTATTTGCCCAGAGCCTTCTGCATGAAACACCTTCCTGAGACATTTAAAGCAGTTGTGGAGGTTTCTCCCTGTTCATCTTTGTATTGAGCCTAGCACAGTTCCTGAAATATAGTGGGCCTTTGATAGATGTTTGCTGAATGAGCAAATTACAAATGAAAGCATATCCGTTTATCATCTTCCAAATGACTCTATAAAGTGTTGTTGCCTGCCAATAACAACAGTGTGCATTCATAGGTATTTATGAATTTGCATCGTATTACAAACATGCAGTTTTAACACCAGTGAATTTCCCCCATCCCAGCTTGCAGAGAATAAAATGCCAGTGTGTTTTCACTGCCTCCCTGCATATGTTGGTAGTAAAATATTCACGACTTAGAGAATTATGCAGTGTGTTTTCAACAGCAGCTTTTGAAAGCCACTTTTTCCATTAAAACTGTCAGTTTGGTAATACAGCCATGATTTCAAAGCAAAGGAGCATTATGGCGCAAATCAAAGATAGATTACATATTTTATGTTTACATATTCTAGGACCTTCACGGTGTAAAGTTGTTGGATTTTTTTTTTTTAGACTTTATGTAAGTCTCATCCATTTTGGAATTGGAATGCATCACCTTTATTATGAACCAAATAAAACCTGTGTATAATATATGTGGTACTGCTAGGTATTACCCCTGCTCTATTCACTAGCAACTGCAAAGGAAAAGAGTGGCAGTGAGAACTGAAGAAAGCCATTCTCTGTTGCTTTAATTTTTAGTTAATGAACCTATGTATATCTTCTATCTTCCTTATATTCTGGCAAGATATGCAGATATCCTCAAAATGTCTATGATTATAACTAACTACTGGTCAGATAACAAAGTTAATAAAATTTATAACCAAGAGACCTTAAAGAAGCTCTGATGCTATTTTTTTATTAGGAGAAAATATATTAATATCTCTGACAAAGTTGCAGTAGGAAACTATTACTGGGTTTGTGGTGTAAAGGAAAAATTGCTTGGCAATAAGATAGCCTGTATCTTAATTATAGGTTACAATGCATCCTTGGGCATGCTCTCAGTTTGTAGGGAAAAAATAATAATAAAAGGAACTAAAGCTCTTAAAATATTAGTATTTGTCCATAAGTGGTGAGATTCTTCAACAACACATGAAAGTGACAAGATGATAGCCCGTCTAAATAGTTAGGTAATATGCTTCAGAGATTTCCATCTTTAGCAATATGGTGGCAAATGAGGGCTGTATAAATTAAACTAATATCGGAAGAGTCCTGCAGTCTTAGGTTCAAATTTGACAAGAACTATTTTATATAAGCATCCCTTCTGGTCACCAAGACCCCATAAGGGGGAAAAAAAATGAACCTAAGAAAAATAGAAGCAATGTGGCATCATGATTAAGGGTGTGGGCTCTGGAATAGCCTGAGTTCATACCCTGGCTCTGCCATTTACCAGCTCCTTAAAAAGTCACTTAGCCCTCTCTGATCCTTGATTTCCTGATCTCTAAGTGTGTGGAGCACTTAGTCTGGCTGACCCAATGCCATTCCCGACACCCTTCTGCTATACCCACACACCCACACAGGTGAAAGAGCTAATGACTTGCTCACCAGACTCCTGTACAGCAAGGGCTGGTCATCCGGTGCCATTCTGCCCAGTGAGACAGAATCAAACAGTCTGGTGGGAGTCATTCAGGAAACATTTGCTTTCCTGTAAAAGGGATCATGGCAGCTGGCGCTCCTCTTTCCTCGGTCTTCTTGCTTTGAACACAGAGGGGAAGACTTACATTGTGGCAACCATCTTGGAACTTGAGGGAAAGGCCCAGAGAATCCTAGAGACGCTGGCCCTGACATCCCTGAGCCACAGGATAATCAGCCTTATCTACTGACACCCACAAACCTGATAGTAGTCTTCTATGGCAACGAATTGTCAGAGATACTAATATATTTTTTCCTAAGAAAAAACAGCATCACTGCTGGCACACAAGGATAAATGAGTAAACTATAATTAGCTGGTCGTGGCACTAGTACTGGTATCATCATGATTATTATTACACTTTAAAACCTGCTAGGAAAAAGAATATACCTCCAACACGGTACCCCTAAGTGTGCTGCCTCTGGGTCAGTCATGAGCCTAGGATAGGAGCATCTCTCAGGTTTAAATGGCCCAAATGAGAATCTAGAGCCCTGCACAAATGTGGTTGTCAAATGGGCATTACCTACAATCATGGATTAACTCAGGCATTGAGAAATCTGGGCTGGCCCTAAAATCTACTGTAAAAGAAACAAAAAGAAGGTAAAGCAGAGCATATGCAATTTGGAATAACAAGAAATTGAGTTTATATGAAATACGGAGTTAAAGATCATGACGGTAGGCTATCCAATGCAGTCACATATCAAGCAGAAAATGACATGTAATTTATTATTTTATTTTTTAAAAGTATTTGTATTTTAGAAAATTATTTCTTCCTAAGAATTGCTAATTAAAAGAAATGTATCTTCCTCCCACCTTAGCCTTAAAAGAAGACAAACACTGGCTTCTCCACGACCACAAATGGAATTCATGCTGATCAAAGTACACTGCCAGTTTCATTTCGGCAAAGACAGGGCAAAATTTAGATTCCTAAGAGTCAGCCACCAAATAACCAAATGGCAAACTCCAGGATATCAAAGCAAAAAAAAATTTTAAGGATTTTAAGAGCCACCAAAAGGTAGCACTTTGTTTCAGAGCAGTGAGCCCATCTCTGACCACAGAGAACCTGGTGCCCTAATACTCTTCACTGCAGTGTTTCCAAGACGATGGGTCAGCTCCTGCTCTTCCTGCAGGTGGGGGAAAGAGGAGGCAACAGCAGTGCAGCAACAGGGTGCGAATAACAGCTCAGGACGACCTGCACTGGTTCGGCCCACAGTCACGGAGTGGCTGCTTCCGTTTTTAATGGCCCCGGACTGGCAGGAAACCAGATATAGGTTTATTCCAAATGCTGACGATCACTCAGGTTGATAATGGACAGTGTGAAATAAACATTATGTAATTCCCCAATATCAAGTTGGCCTTTTTGGAGCAGAATAGATCTACTTCCTGTCTTGTGGGTAAACAGGGCGCAATTCAAAGCTCTGGGCCCCAGAGGCCCATTAGACAGAGCTCTCCCAGTCTGCTGGCAGCACAACTGTAACGAACACAGTGCCCCTTTCTCCTTCCTTCTTATTCATGATGGTGTAAGGATGAATTGTTAGCTTTAACTTTGGGCTTCCTGGCATTGGTCCATTTGTATCACCACCCTGGCATTATTTAAACACAGTGTGCTTCATATTTATGAGCTTACAAAATTTCTGGTCTCCTGCTTCTGCCATTCTCAAGAACCATAAAGGGAAAAGGGTGTGACCATAAAAGCTTGTGTGTAACAAACCTCATTCAAATGCAGGCAGTGTATTGGGAATCTTAATTCTATTAGAGCATGGACAATGAATGTATTTGTGTTAGTTACTTTCCCACTTTGAGGTTAAACAAACCAGTGAATGGGGCTCCGGGTGGCAACAGAATGAGATACTGCACTGGATGACGCAGGCAGACAAATGCCAGGGAGCATTTTAAAAAACAGCAAGTCTCTTTCCTGCCTTCCCAAGACTTTTCAGCAATTTGGATTCTGTAAATGGAAATGAATAGCTCCAGTTCTCCAATATCTTCATTCAGCAGTTCGGTTCCGACGGTCACGTGATGCATTTATCTCTATGGCTGCTTCTAAGAAAATGTACCCCATTCAAAGAGGGTCTGAATTAACTATAGTAAATGTGTTCTGTCTACTCTTAAATTGATATCCTTTCCTGAATAAAGTTCTAATTTGCAATAATTGCCAGACTGAATAACTTGTCACAAACCTCCTACTAATGTCACCACAAGACTTGTTTTCCACCATTGTGATTAACTGAATAGTGTTTAAAACACCACACACAGACACACACACACACCCACACACATGCACGCACGTGCCACACCTTTGACGATGGTGTAGGCTCCAACACAGGTCCTCCTCCACCGCAGTACCCATCTGTCCTTAATAGGCGTCACTCTCTCTGAAGAGGGAAGGGGGTGCCACAAGTCACCTCTACCACCTGCCCAAACTTTCACTTCACACACATTTACTAAATATGACTGGAATCCAGCATAACTTTTTTTAGTAAAACTAGAGGAACATGGACTTGCTTGCTTTTCTGAAGATTAATCTATCTTCAGGTAGAGGATCTGGTATAGAATATGGGCCCTAGTGGGTCCCCTTACCACACTCTATTGCCAGGGTCCTGCATTGTGGGCCTGAAGCTATGGTGACCACAGTAAGCATCATTTAATGAGTAGCAGAAAAGCATTAAGAATTAAACCCTTAGAAACCAGGCAGGTGTTGAGCGATCAGACTGAACAGGCAAGAACAATAAGAATAAAGAAGTTAAACATGGATGATATGGTGTGCCAGGATTTTCACAGGCCTTCAAGTCCACTAGGAATCACTACAGATAAAATAGCCTACCCCTTGCTTTAAGAAGAGGGAATCATTCTATTCTTTAAATCTCACTAAAGGAGAATATAATACAAATAGTCCTGACTACTTGCCCTGGTTCAACTCTGCAATAAAATTTATCATAATTTTTCCTAAGACTCTTGGCCCTCACTGCTTGTCCCCTAATTGGCATTCAAAAAATATCTATGCTATTGCCGTTTCAAAATGTTAGGCAGTTATTGAAGTTAATAAAGCCTGTTTTCTAAGGAAAGAAAAATTAACTATTTAGTAATATCAGGGTTCAAATCAAATGTTTATTCTTCAGATTTTCTAATCACAATATCATGAAGGCACCAAGAAAAAATCAATTGATATTTATCTACAGATAGTGCCATGGGAATTCTGATATCGTTTTTTACCAATAAAGACTTAGAAAAATGTATCATTTTCTCAATGGGCCTAAGAAAAACAAATCTAAAAGTAAAACAAGAAAACTGGCCAAAGGTATGAAAATATCTCTCTCAAGAAATGGTAAAACACTAGGTTTTATATTAGACATTAGGGTTTCTGGTATTTTATTATGTTTCAAGTTTCTAAGAACTACAGCTATAGAATGTTTGCTATTAGACCTGTAAGTAAAAGAAACAGTGAGATGACCTAGCTGTCAATCTGTAATCGCAAAGAGAGATTCAGACTTAAAAATGAGCTAGGAGGTCCATGATAAGAAGGCTGAGTGAAAGGCTAAAGTTTGTCATTTGGGGCACCTGTCTGGCTCAGTCAGAAGAGCATAGGACTCTTGATCTTGGGGTCATGAGTTCAAGCCCCACGTGGGTGTAGCGATTACTTAAATAAAAACTTTAAAAAAAGAAAAGAAAATTAAGGTTTGTCATTCAATCCAGTCCCCATTAATAAGTTAATGTATTTAGCAATAAATTCCACCAGGATAGAAAATAAAATAACCTAAATTGATACATTCTTTCTTAAGCAAATAGACCAGATCTACAGAAGCAAGTGAACAGGAACTGTGTAACTCTTACTGGCAACACATCTTTGTCTGAAATATCCAGTCAATTTATGTAGGAAGCCATATCACTTATTGGTAGTAGAAAACCCTCCCAAGAGTTCAGGGTTAAAACATCGGAGTCCTCTGGCTTCTGGCCTTCTGACCAGTCACTCTAGGCCACAAACTTTTCCAGAAATGCTAATAAATATAAATCCATATTTTTAGAATGGTGAAAGTTACAGAAACAAAAGTATTTAAACCAGGTTTAAGCTAAAGCATCTTACCTCCATTTCATAAATTCCAAGAAGCATTAAAGACTTTCCTATGTCTTCTTCTACCTCCCCCCTCAAAGAAGACTGTTCTTCCAGTCAAGATATCCTATAATGTTCAGCCACTGAATATCTTCTACCTGCTAGTTTTGTCGGGATTTGGAGCCTATATCAGGATTCTCCTAGGTCAGTGAAGGAAAGTCAGATGTAAATGCCTTCTTGGTATGATATAGCCCTGTTGCAGTTAGAAATATACATTTAATTTTTAATGTCCCTTGGGTCTAGGAGATGCTTAAATATACATCTCTTTCCATGGTATGCAACAATAAAAAAATGCCATTTGAGAACCTAATATTTTTCATTATGACAGAAGTTCTAAACAGTAAAATCTTCTTACACAGAAAATAGGCAGAATATGAACAGTGACTCTGGCAGGTCTCATTTTTTCAACCAAGTCAACCAACAAAGGAAGGCCTGTACTCATCAGAATGAGAAAGTATTTCGGCCCCAGTTCCTATTTAGCCCTTGACCTCAAATGTGACTGACAAGTGGAATGGTGATTTGGGAATGCAAGCAGACACCTGTCCACTGAGGAATGGACTGGAGCCAACAGCTCATTACACAGAAAACTACTAAACAGCCATTGTAGAACAACGACTTTTCATCACCTGGGTCAGATACAAACCAATAACCTAGAGGTGAAAGGCTGTCCATCAAATTCCAGTTCCCACTTCCCAGGTCCATTCAATTCCATCTATTCAATTTTAAGGACTCTCTTCTATAGGTTTGTGCAAAAGAGGCCATGTGATTCAATAGAGTTCAGACTGTTATTATTTATGGAATGAACTGAAAGGATTATAGATTCGATCACAATTAAGTTCTCCCCTAATGAATCTGCAGGCTTTAAATAATCTTCTCAAAGTGCACATCACTTTTCTTTTCTCCTTAGACGCTCTTGAGAGAAGGCACACTGGGTGATTTCAATGGGAGATACTCTCAGCCCTGAAGTGGATTTGACATGTAGACGAGGCTGTTAAGCCCAAGTCTGTGAAGTCCACACTAGTGGCAGTGTTCCTGATGTGTGAGCACGTATTCATAAATTAGCAGCCCAAGTGTTTAATTTTCATGCAAGTACTTACGTGTTTACTAAAGATTAGCATTTTAATTAGTCTATATTTTTCTCTCAGACGATTGGCTCGAATAGTATTTGCGGATACCTGACTAAGAGGATGCAAAGTGAAAAAAAAGGGGGGGTGACACAGTTTTATTCAAAAATTCTAATTAGCTAGTCATTCCCTTAGCATGAAAGAAACTGACATGGACTATAAGTTAGGTAACCACTGAGACTGTGTGTGGTTGGTTTGGTTTGAAGTTTGGTTTTTTATTTTATCTTATTTATATATTGGTTATTTGGGGTGGGTTTTTCCTTCTCAATTATAGCTCTATGGAGAGTTCAGCAAAAGTCTTTTTTCTCAGATCTCTTTGTATTGTATATTTGGGTCATGCTTGGAATATTAAACATTTTGTCTCCTCCATTTTAAGTTCTGATAGTGTAACATGAAGTGGCTTTAATTTAGCTAATTTCTAAGAGACATCAAAAGAAAATGATTGAGATACTTCATCTCTGTTTAAAGGCTTTCTGCTATAGTTGGGTAACATCTTTATTGTGCGACTCTTTTAATGGAACACCTGAAGAAATGTAAAAGTTGCTAAAAACAGGACCCAAGAATCCCCCAAAACCAGAAGGGCTTCACCTGGAAATGCCCACACTGATGGTCAGTGCAACAGTGCACTTAGAATTCCTCCTAACATTTCACAGATCCAAATACAGTAATTCAGAGGCTAAGTGTAGTTATCAAGGACCCTAGCAAATCAGATCACACATGAGTTCACTTTCTCCCCTGTTACCAGGTCATAAAATAGAAAGCTTTTTAAAATTCCTCTACTTTTCTGCTTTTTCCAGGTACAACTTTTTCTTCTATACTCTACTTCAGAGGTTTGTCTTTTTCTTCATTTTGTTCAATCATATTTCCTACTTTAATATATAATCTTGTTCTGATATTATTCCCCCCAAAAATAATAGTGTGAGATTTATACTTATTTTGTAAATTTTTCATGCAAATTTTCTAAAATAGCACGCCTGGGAGGCATTACTATATGTTTACAAATAATTTGTTTCAGATGATCTAGAATTTATGCAATGACCATCAGTGTTTTAATAGGAAATGTTTAAGATTTTTAAAAACTATATCTTTAACTCTGCAAAATGTAAGTTTTTGTTTTGCATTATCTTTTTTCCATGTAACGGTTAATTTGAAGGAAAAGAGAAAAGAAAGATGATTTTAATTATTAGCACCACAGAGATGAGCATGGCAGTAGCCCATGTAAAGGTCATATAGACTCTCAAAATGTATAATGGAATCTGATCATCTTCTTTGTCATAGTTATGACTAGATGTCACATACAGATACTTTATGGCATTATATATAACTGTGTGGTGTTGTTATAACATGTAACATGACATTTGACAGACATTAAATAGCTCTCCGAAGTGAAGAGGGCACGGAGACAAGAGTCATCAAAATTTTCATGAAAAATAAAATAAACAAAACAAATGAAAGGGCAGATGATTAAAAAGGGAATAGTTATTATGATCGCTCTTTCCTTTCACAAGATCACTCAGGAAATAAAGCCTCTAAATTTGGTGGCTTTCAATATCATTTTTAAAAACTGGGGGTGCTGGGTTGCTCAGTCGGCTAAGCATCTGACTTGGGCTCAGGTCGTGATCTTGGGTCCTGGGACTGAGCCCCGCCTTGGGCTTCACGCTTAGCGGGGAGTCTGTTTGTCCCTCTCCCTCTCCCTCTGCCCCTCCCCCTGCTCATGTGCTAGTGCCCTCTTTCTCTCTCAAATAAATAAATACAATTTTTAAAAAAAGAAAAAACTTAAATATCTAGGAGAAATTTCAACCCCATTATGAAGATCATAGCTACTTTACAAAGTACAGTGGCCTCTTATTTCTAGCATTGATAGGGAATAAGATTTTCCACAGAAGTGAAGCCTAATATCAAAACTTTTTTTGGTTGACTTCAACTCCTTTTATAAAATTCCTTCTGAAATGTACTTCATACTTCCTTACCTTCTCAAATTGATTATACTGATGTAGTCATCATTTTACTGATTTGGAGCCATCATAATAAACTTCAATTATTGACTTCAATTATCAGACTCTTCTTGGCTATTAACATTGAGTTTATTTGCTCTGAAAAGAACTTCTTCCACATAGTTATTTTTTATTTCCTACATCTGATATTTATTTAGTTATTTATTTATGTTTATCTGTTTCGGCTTTCAGCTGTCCCTACTTACTGCTATCAATATTCCTGTGTCCCGTAATAACTTTAATATTCTAATTTCAAATTCTAATTGGCTGGAAAACCAATAACCTGGCTTTGGAATTAAGTGACCTAATGATGATGCATTCTTCTTATCTTTAACATGTGAAATACAATGCAAAGACATTTTGGCATCTATGTTTTCTTTTCAAAAATTTCTCTGCCTACTCTTGCTCTTAGCCTCATCCCCCATTAGTTTCAGGAGACGAATGAGTGATGTCTAGATTTAAAAAAAAAAGTATTTCTAATATTCAAACCTCTAACTGGGTCTGTAGGGACAAAAAAAAAATTAGGCACGTTAAATTCAATGCACTGTTTTCTGACCACTTTATCCGGTCATTTTTAACCTCCAAAGAGTCAACCCCACCATGATCTTTTCTTCCTGCTACACTTAGAGGCAATCATTGGTTAACAAAAGATTCCTATTTTAGTATTAGGGGAAAAAAATCTAGCTCTGATTGAGGTCACTCTTAATCTGCTGTCCCTGCCTTCACTTTCAAGCCATTGAAGGGCACTTCAGTACCTAGGCTAAGAAAACATAAAAGACACAACCAATGACAAAACATGCGTGTTCAGGCATTCTACACCTGCTTCTGGCATCAGAATAGTGATAGCTACATAGCTTGAACATTTTGAACTGTCTCTGCAGATGAATATGAAAGTGCCAGGAACTCAAAACTAAAACTCATATCAGACAACCCTTCATAAGACCCTAGGCATTATGTGGTCCATAAAGTAAACTATAAATTACTGTTTCTCTAAGCACAAATAATTTCTTATGTAAGATGACCAAAAGCAATTCACAGGGTTCTCTACAATGAAGTACTTACCCAAGAGATAAAGAAACCTGCCAAATTTACATAAGAAACAAAATGAATAAATGTTTGGAAATCCAAAACAGCTAAGTGCCCTTTATAATACCACTTGGTGGCCAGACTAATTATTTGTCATCTTTCTGACTCAGTTTCTTCTTCATCCATGGAGGTGGGGCTACTTAGAAAGGGACAATGCTGGTATTGTCTACTCTGCACAGCTGCTTGGGGAGTTAATGACTGAAAATCTTGTGAATTTATCATTTCAAATGAGATAATATATGCAAAAGGGCTCTGAAAACTTGTTGAGCATTATAGTAATGATTGAAATCAGTATCAAAGAAGTTAGTTATCTATAATATATACTTTGATGCAGACCCATGCTGGATGTACATATTTCACTGCTTTATGCCATTTCTATGCATAAAATTTTAATTGTAAATGTTATAAAAGTTATCTCACACAGAATGTACCAAAAAACAGAACAAAACAAAACAAAACCACACAATATTGATAAAAATTTGAAATGAATCCCAGCAGTCATAGCAATAAGATGGTGAGGGCAATAAAATATTTGCAAAAGTAAACCTCTTACGGAACGTCTCCAAAACATTCATGAAACTTCAAAACCAGATTCAATAATTTGAACCATTAGAAAGAAATTGCTTCCGACGAAAGGACAAAGAACAGTTCCAAAAAATAAGGTGATCAAGGTTCTGTTTCCTCCAGGAATACATTAATTCTTCCAATGAGTATTCCAAAAAAGACTACCACATGCACCTTGCCACTAGCTCCTGTTCATTTTTCGGTCTCAAAATAGGTATCAATACCTCAGGAAACCTTCCCTAGAGTGTCTCTCTGAGAACAGTCTGCAGTTCTTCTATCAGAGCATTTCTCACATCCTATGGCAATTGCTTCTTTCTCTCCCCCAATAGACCGTAACTCTAAAAAGGCTGAGTTCTTCTCTGTCTTGTTTGCAGTGTCAAAAACATATTTGCTGAATTAATAAACAATAGGCCCTGTGCTAGAAAATGGGAATGTAAAGAATACAGCATGGCCCCTGACCTCAAGGAGCTCGCAGTCCAAACAAACAACGGTAACACCCATGCTAAGTGGAATGAAAAAGGGTCCCCTGGGGCTGGGGAGAGCAGGATGTCAAGGGAGATTTTCTGGACAAATGGAGTAGGGAGAACAGAGAGCCAACCAGCAAGTCACAGAGCCCATCTGGATGATATTCTCCTCATAATAGAACTCAAGGAAATTTTAAATTGAGATCATAAGTGTCAACATAAATATTTAGAATTGAGTTACACAAAAAACTGAGTTTCAGAAAAAGTGAAAGAGACATTTTAGAACTACATGTCTAAACTGTGTTCCTCAAAACACAAGCATTCTGGTAGACTATTAATAGTTATTTAGTGAAGAAAAATCAGAATTCCACGGACAAATATATCTGAGAAATATTATGTAGTTTATGGGAGGGAGGATTCACAGGGCTCATTAGATTGTTACAGGCTCTAAGTAGTCCTACAGGAAAGAATCTTCCTAAACTTTCTTTAAGCCAGCGACTCCAAACTTATTCCATCAGGGACTGAGAAGATTTGAAAACATAGATCTAGATATGCAAAAGTTAGTTCTATGTTACCTTTTTCATCAACAATATCATGTAAATTACTGCTTTTATTAGACTATAATATTTCAAGAGATGCATGCAGCATCAGTGAGAATCACCTCAGAAACTATACCTAGTGATAATTAGATCTAATTAACTAATTAGATCAGTCGTCACCTTCTCATATACTTCTCATATACTACATAACTTGTATAGTATTATATATATATAGTATTATATATATATGTAGTGTGTGTGTGTATAGAGAGAGAGAGTTCCCCATATTAAAAAAAAATGAAAAGATTCAGCATTTACCGAAAGGCATGTGGGACACAGGTCCCCAATTCCATTTTCATCTCGAATATTAAGAAAATGGATGCACATTATCCGTGACTTCCTGTGGAACCCTGAGCAAGTTCCTCATGGCCTGGTCTCTTCAAGAAATGGAAGGGCTGACTTGGATGGTCTCTCACTATTCTGGCATCACAATCATCCTACATTGATATTTCAATATATTTTCCCTTTCCTTAGCCAATTTTTATAATTAAAAATATGATGTTAATTTTTAATTGTTTCCTTTCCTTCTAATCACCCCTTCAAGGTTATCAAAAGTCTGTGCTGGACATAAGCGTTTTAAAAGAGCTTTTGATCTCTTAACTGATTGCCTATTCCTGTGTAATAGCTATCCAAACGTCAGTCCACAATGGGCTGTTATTTTTGCTCAAGTAGGAAAATTCTATTTCTAACGGTTGGCCAAACTACTGACCATTTTTAGTTCCACTTCACTTCAGTTCTGGAAAAAGAACTATATTCGTTCCATTACAGTCTTTAACTGTAGATTACATAATGTATTCCTAAATTAAGTTATACATTGAACATTTAATCATGTTTGCACAGAAAATCAGGCACATGTCTTCAACTGATAGGAAAATTTAAAACAGCCCTTTAAGTATAGGTTTCCTACCATCCAAAAGACAGCATTTAGTTTCCCAGAGATGATCACTCTTTTTCAGAAGACACCAGGAGATAACATTAAATGACAAAAGATATGAGGGTTACAGAAATCCCCAAAGCTGAGAATGTAGTGAAGACTTCAGAGAGCCAAGACAAAAATCTGAAGAAGCAGAGCACAGCCAGTCTGTGGAGAGTAATTAACTGGATGAGAGCAATGGTCCTCATTATCCACTCAACTGACAGTTGGGATGACAAACTCCTGTTTAGGCAAACTGAGGTAACAGTGATTCTTGATTATTTATAGATTATGAGTCTCAAAGCTGAAAAAGTTTGGGGTGATGCATTTGAGGCCCATAAAAGAACATTACAGTTTGTTGCATCCCTGTGAAAACAAGGCAGATAAGCTCCATATGCCACCTCCCCCATCCCTTTTTTTGAGAGTTCCACGCTTGGGAGAAGGAATAAAATTTTGATTCTGGACCATAAATCCAAAGTGGTTTTTCAAGGTTTAAAAATCTTACTCTTTTTGAATTACAACTCTGCCCTGCTTTGGCATTGGAAGGCATTCATGACTGCTATCAAGGTAAGATAGAAATTGAAAGACCATGTTTCTTTAGCCGGTGTCATTCGGAGTTTGCTGAAGAGAGCTGGGATTTATTATGTGCTCATTAGTTCTAGGACTATGGGGCCACGGTTGGTGCCTTTTCTATTAATGAATCCCAATTCACTTAGGAGGCATTAGAGGTGAGAAAACCTGGCTAATCCTCACTGTAACTAAAAAAAAATCTGCATCTTACCAACACTCTTTTAAAAGTAGCATTGTTGAAGAGTTTGAATTCTTTCATGTTTGCCACATTCAGAAATAATGTGGTAATAAAGAATGCCTAGAGTTGTCAGTCAAAGAAAAAAAAAACAATAGTGATATGGATACTGACAATTAGAAGGAAAAATAAATGTTCTAAGAGTAAATGATAGTCTTTGAAAAATATTCCCTATAAAAAGATTAGAGACAAGCTATACCCACTTTTGTGGAAAGAATCATCTGAGAGGTAAAGATCCCAAAAGGAAGAGTCCATTAATGATTGGTCATAACCAAGAAAGGCAGGAAAGGGCTGCAGGGCTGAGTGTTAAGAGCCAGTAGGAAAGAGGTGCCTGCCCAGGAGGGCAATGAGAGAAGCCTCAGCAGCATGGCTCTGGGACAAAGTTTTAAAGGTGGGAGAAATTTCTTGATGAGTTTATCTTTGAGATAACAGTTGCAAACCATAAAGAAAGTAGAATGTGATGAAACTATTACAAGTAGAGATGAGTTATCAAGCTCTAAAAGTCAAGCAGTGGATTCCATAGTCTTAGAAAAGCATAAACCAAGACTAATCTAGTTATACCCAGAGAGCCTGGCATCTGTTTTTAAATAGCCTGAAAGCAAAAGAGGGAGTTAGAGACTATACAGAAAACAGGAGACAGGTCAAATAGCATAGTTTATAACAATGGCTCTTGACCTTCTTTGCTGCTCTTTCAATCAGTTGGGGAAGCTCTTAATAATACTCAAGCCCAATCCCCTGAAATTTGAATTAGGGATCCAGATTGGGGTCCCAGGTATCCCTGTTTTTAAAGGCTCCAAAGTGATTCCTAAAGTGTTGCCAGGGCTGATAATCCCTGAGTGATAGCAGGGGATTCTTTAAATTGAAATATCATTTTCAGAAACAACAAACTGGCAAAAGTGATGGCCCTGAATATTCAGTCAGAATCCAGCTAGCTCTCACCTTATTTTGCAAGCACTCTTCTATCAAATAACCATTCTGCCTACTGTTCTCCAAATATGCAGTGTTTTCATGCCTCCACCCTTCTTTCATGATGCCTCTTCTGCTTCTATTACATTTTACTTGCCCTGCTTCCTCTTCACCAGCTAGTGAATTATACTGTCTCAAAAGATCATTTGAAAGTCACCTTTACAGTGATATTTTCTCAGGAGCCTACTACCCCCTCTCCATGAGTCCACAGCACTTTATTTAACCCAAAAGCTTGCCACTTCCTGTTGTATTATAGTTCATTGTTCAGTGTGCCACATCCCCAAGACTATTATAATACTCACAATCTGTACTGACGGCTAGTCCTTAGGCAGCCAGATTTTGAACGTATGATGCTGCTTCCTCTGCCACAGCTGATTGGATTAGGGCAAGCACCTGATCCTGGACAATCATTCCACGGGATAAACAGTGACCTGTGAGCCAGGATTCAAATGCAGGTCCACCACATTCCAAACTCTGTGCATTTTGTGCTATGTTCCACTGCCAGCTTATTTTGGGTAATATAATTATCAATAATAAAAGGGGGAATGGATCATTAAAAATAACACGTTTGGAGCACCTGGGTGGCTCAGATGGTTAAGCATCTGCCTTCGGCTCAGGTCATGATCTCAAGGTCCTGGGATCAAGCCCCACCTTGGGCTCCCTGCTCAGCGGGGAGCCTGCTTCTCCCTCTCCCTTTGCCTGCCGCTCCCCCTGCTTGTCCTCTCTCACTCTCTCTGTCAAATAAATAAATAAAATCTTAAAAAAAAATAACACATGCTTATCATGGAAAATCTAGAAAATAAAAACCAACTAAAATAAAATTTAGATTACCTATAATCCCAAAATTCAGACACAATTAAATTGTTAACTTCTGGGATATATAGATATAAAACTGTTTATATATATACACACACAATTACTGCATAAAAATGTAAACAATTTTATATCCATATGTCCCCAAAATTAACATGTATATATGGGGCAAAGTAGTTATATATAATGAGGAAAAGATATTTTTTTAAATTACATGTATAATTAACACTCATTAGGGAATGAAATATTCTTTTATAAAATAATTCAAGGGGTGCCTGGGTGGCTCAGTCAGTTAAGCATCCGACTCTTGATCTCAGCTCAGGTCTTGATCTCAGGGTTATGAGTTCAAGCCCTGCATTGGCCTCCACACTGGGCATGGAGCCTACTTAAAAAAAACAAAAAATAAAATAAAACAATTCAAAATACTTTATAATAGTCTAAAGTTACTATAACTTACTATTGGACATTTAGACTGGATCTAATTTTTATAAGTAATACTGTAATAAATATTGTGGTTAAATCTTTGTATTTATTCTTAGCTATCTTGAAAGATATATTAATAAAAACTGAATTCTGGGTAAAAGACTATACATTCTTTCAGGACTTTTCTGTAAATTGATTAGCTTCCAAAAGGTCTGCATGCCCATTTTCCCACATTTTCTCCAACACTTAATATGCAAACTTTTTTTTGCCAGTTTTTTTTTAGGTGAAAATTACATCTCTTTGTTGTAGTTTTAATTTCTTGATTATTAGTGACTTTGAGCATTTTTTTTTCTTTTGAGAGAGGTCATTTGTATTTCTTCATTTTGAATTTCTTACTCCTTTTGCTTTTTTTCTTCCCGAATTGTTTTACTTATTGATTTGTAAAAGCTCATTATGCAGCAGTGGTATTAACTTTCTGCCATATATGTGGAAACATTTTTTCTTATTTCATAACTTACCCTTCTGGTTTATTTAAGATGTTTTCTGACCTGCAGAAAAGTTTGCTGTGGAGTTAAATCTATCAATTTCTGTGTTGGCATCTGCTTAGGGATCATGCTTAGGAAGATTTTCCTTGCCCCCAAATAATACAAATATGCACCTTATATTCTCATATAATTTTAAGTTCTCATTGTTATCCTTTACATTTTTTATCATCTGGAATTGATTTTTATATGTATGATGAAAAAGAAATGTAGCTCCATTTTTCCCCAAATAGTTCACAGTTCTCATAACATAGTATCAGTAATTTCAAATGCTATCTTTACTATATATTAAATTATATTAAATTCTTATATATAATATACATCAGGATGTTTCTGATTTTTCTGGGTTTTTAATTATGTCCTATTGATCTGCCTACATTCCTGTGGTGACCCACTCTGTTAATCATTGTAGTATTGCCAAATTATTAAGTATCATTTGAAGTATATCTCCCTTATTAATACTTTTTAAAAATTAACTATTATTCCTTGCTTATCCTTGCACTTAAATTGGAATGTCATAAAAATGACTTTGATGTTTTAACTGAAATATAATTAGATTTAAGAAATTAACCTGAGATACATTATACCATTTCTATCTCCATCATCCAGGACTGTGCCTAAAACATAGCAAGTACTAAATGTTGCTTGATTTAAGCAGATCACTGCACTTCTGGTTTCAGTTTAGACAGTATATTAGGTGTGTCCCCTACAAGGATATAAAATATATATCTTTATATTTATTTTTATATCTATAGCAATAGAAGTACTGAACCAACTCCCACTGGCATGATTCTTTTGGACTACATAAGATTAAATAAAGCAACATTAAGTTCTTTGATGTTGGTCATCAAGGCAAAGGCCAAATTCTTTTGTTATTACTGGACTCTTTCTATAGTTAAAATAATATATAGTTAAATAATAAAATAATATAGTTAAATTAATCCCACTAACTCAGAATCTAACTACTAACAAAATACAGATCTTCCTCGATTATGATGGGGTTACATTTCAGTATACCAACTTAAGTTGAAAATTAAGTTGAAAATGCATTTAATGCACCTAACCTACATCATAGCTTAGCCTAGCCTACCTTAAATGTGCTCAGAACACTTATATTAGCCTACAGTTGGGGAAAATCATCTACGCAAAGCCTATTTGATAATAAAGTGTTGAATAGCTCATGTAATTTGTTGAATACTGTAATGCAGGTGCAGGATGGTTGTATGGGTACAGAACAGTTGTAGGCGTATGGGTTGTCTAGAATCCAGCTGGTGCAGCTGACTGGAAGCTGTGGCTCGTTGCTGCTGTCCAGCATAACGTGACAGCACTGCACTGCCTATCACTGGCCCCGGAAAAGATCGTAACACAAAATTCGAAGTTCAGTTTCTACTGAATGTGTATCATTTCCACACCATTGTAAAGTTGAAAAATCACTAGGTCAAACTATCATGATTCAAGGACTTATCTGTACAATAATTATAACAATACACTGCAATGAAAATTACATAAATGTGGTCTCTCACACTCTCTCTCAAAATATCTTTTTTTTAAGATTTTATTTATTCATTTATTTGACAGAGAGAGACACAGTGAGGGAGGGAACACAAGCAGGGGGAGCGGGAGAGGGAGAAGCAGGCTTCCCGCCGAGCAGGGAGCCCGAGGCGGGGCTGGATCCCAGGACCCTGGGATCATGACCTGAGCCGAAGGCAGACGCTTAATGACTGAGCCACCCAGGTGCCCCAAAATATCTTTTTTTTTTTAAGATTTATTTATTTATTTTAGAGAGAGAGAGAGAAAGGGAGTGGGGGCAAGGGCAGAGGGAGAGAATCTCCAAGCTTACCCCCCGCTGAGCAGAGATACCCAACATGGGGCTCGACATGGGGCTCGATCCCACAACCCATCACAACTCAGCCAAAACCAAGAGTCGGATCCTTAACCGACAGAGCCACCCAGGTGCCTCTTATAAAATACCTTACTGTACTGTACTCACCCTTCTTGTGATGATGTGAGATGATAAAATGCCTACGTGGAGATGGAGTGAGGTGAATGACATAGGCATTGGTACGTAGAGTTAGCCTACTATTGACCTGACGATGATTCGTCAGAAGGATGATCTGCTTCCCCACCGCAGTTAACCAGGGGTAACCAAAACCACAAAAAGCTAAATCCAAAAAGCAAAACCACAGATGAGGGAGGAGAACAAGTGTACTCTGAAGGGCTTCTGCAGATGTAATTAATTCCCAAATCAGTTGACTCAAGAAAATACTAACCTGAGTGGAGCTGACCCAATTAGGTAAGCTCTTAAAAACGGATAGAGCTTTTCATTTAAAAAAAAAGATTGAGAGAGAGAAAGATTCAAAATCTGAGAGGAATCTGACACAACATAGATTCTCCATTGCTGGTTTGAGGACAGAGGGAACCACGTGGCAAGGAATGTGGGGCGCTCTTGGAATCTGAAACCAGCCTCCAGGTGTCAGCCAGCAAGGAAATATCATCTTCAGTCTCATAACCACAAGGAACTGAATTGTGCCACAACCATATGAGCTTGGAAGAAGGCAGCACACAAACCCCTCAATTTTAGGCTTGTGAGACCCTGAGCAAAAAAAACCCAGTCTTGCTGTGACAGACTTGACCTATAGAACTGTTAGGTAACTGTTCTAACCGTTAGTTTAAAAACAGATGTTATCTTAAGCTACTAGGTTTGTGGTCATTTGTTATATAACAATATTTGAAATGCAACTTGATGCATATATCATTGTATCCCAGATCTGAAGGTATTAATGTGACTTAAATTCACAAATAACTAACTTACTTGCCTTATTGGTCAGAACTGGGTACATTAGGAATCACTATCAAAAGCAATATATGGTGATTAACATAACAATAAAAAAAATTAAAAAAAAAAAAAAAGCAATACAGAATATCTGCACTAAGGCAAACTGCACTAGGCTAGAAGGGGCTCAGGAATGCATATTACCCTTACAATAACAGTATGTGTCAGTGGTATCCATCATATTTTAATGTCTTTAATAATGAAGGACAACATTTGAGGATTTAAAAAAAAAAATCTGTGTTCAGTACCCAGCCAAGGCCTTGTTAGCTAAATGTTTTGAGGTTATCTCTTATCTACATTCTGTACCCTACCATGGCCTACCTCATTTTCTAATGCAATCTAGAGAACACACACTGAGGAACTGTAAGTCACACTTTGTGTAAAATGTGTTTCTAGAAGAGTGACATCTCAGTGGCTCCTTAAGCCCCTCCAAACATGTGATTGAAAAAAGCCGCTATTCAAGAAGGCTCTCATGTTCCTTACACATTAGAAGTGGAAACACAGTAAAAGAGTTCCATTTCTGTTTAAAGAACAAAGTGTTTTTACGGTTTCACCTTGGTCAAATGATTTCAGTCTTCTTATATGGGAAAACACAGAAGCAGATATACTAATACATAAGCCACCACAGAATAAGCAAGTAAAACTGACCTATTCTTTTGAATAGGGAAGTATCTCTTACCCATATACACATGGCATGTGAACGCACACGTGGCAACTCAACAAAACTGAGATGACAAGGAAAATGACTATGGAAAAGTTGGGCATAGAAGGACATTATTTCCTTCACATGAAGCATGCTTCATTCTTTTAGGACTAATCCAAAAAAGAAATTGCTGAGTTGTATTTCAAATACGGTTATTTTTTCTAGTAGCAAGTTCATGCTTTCTCCCTTGGCTGAGTAGTTCTGAAAATAAAAGAACTTTCTTTAGCCAACATTCCATCTATCAGTAAAGAACAGTATAGCTTCCAGTCAATGACCTTAACCTCTTCATTTGCTGGCCTTTTATGGGGATTAGTGTCTCTCTGAGTTGTCTCTATAGTAGCTTATCACCTTTGGCAATGGAAAATCAGGGCTTAAAATCCTCTTTTGAAAGGATGAACACAAATATCATCTTCATGGTACAAGTACTGGTACAGCTTGATGTATATAAGAAATCCGTTCAGTGTCTGTACCCCTTCGTGCATGCTCCTGAGATAAAATAAATTACCTAATTCTGGCTTTCAACTAAATTGCAACTACAAGATCTAGCCCAATAACCAACATCAGACCAGCCAAAAAAATATCCTGTTGCATGCTGACTACCTTTTTAAGTATTTGAGCAATGTAGGTGATGTAGGAAGAAGCAATCCCATTTCTACACTATGAATTATTTTTCTTCTGTCAAGGAACAGGATAGGGCCCAGCCCAAATCTTCACATGTCATCCAATCTAGGTTGAATCATGGTATTCCTGTAAACTTATGGTATGACTCTAGAGTTACCCTAAATATAAATTTAAAAAAAATCATCACACAATAATATGATAATGCCTTCAACAACATGTTTGAGTAAATAACAAAAGGAAGCAAAATTCAACTCAGGTGAGAATTTTTTTCTAATACTTTTTTAATCTAAATTGAATCTAAATTACATAATCACATTGACATGGGTTTTGAGTCCAAGTAAATATTTAAAAACATTCTCCATATTACATTTTAGTTGATTTTTTTTTAAGGAGGAAACTGAAAAAGTTTGGTCTTTTTTCTCTCCAAAATCCTTGATAGAAGGTGTGGTGGAGTCATGTGCAGCCATGGTAATGGGAGAGATAACAAAGGGATTACTTGTTGGTTTGAAAATCTACCATTGAGCTTTGCAAACCAGAAGAAGCTATAAGAGCCTCACAGGGCACTCCCAGAGATTCTGGGAAGTTGTTTGAAATTCAAGTCTTTTTCTTTTTTTTTAACATAATTGAAATGATGGTTGTTCTATGTTTATCACCATTTCCTTGAAAATCGGGGGGAATCTGTGCTTTTGGTCAAAAACTGACTTTCAGTAACATTGCTTCCTGATGGAACTTGAAAGAATGCCTCCACGTCTCCTGAATATCTTAGAGTGACATTTGGAACAATGGAAAAAAAAAATCAGAAGTAAATCATCACCAGGAAGGTAATCCCTGAAAGAACCTGGATATTTGCACTAATAAAATGAAGCATAATGTCCCTCTTTAGAGATCACGTCTTTAAAGAATAACCTACTTTTTTTTTTTAGATTTTATTTATTTATTTGAGAGAGAAAGAGCACAAAGGGGGGCGGGGGCAGAGGGAGAGGGAGAAGCAGATGCCCCACTGAGCAGGGAACCCAACATGACAGGGCTCTGTCCCAGGACCCTGAGATCATGACCTAAGCCAAAGGCAGACGTTTAACCGACTGAGCCACCCAGGTGCCCCAAGAATAACCTATTGTAAATGATACCATACATACAAGAAAAGGGGGTCATATATTTTTGGTCTGTTTCTCTGTGTCAAGACTTTTGTGTGCATGATCTCATTTAATTCTCACAATATCCCTGACAGGAAAAAGAGTATTATCCCCACTTTATAGAAGAGGAAATTGAGGCTCAGGAAGGTTACATAACTTATCTAAAATCATACAGTCTATAAATGGCCAATGCCAAAATTTAACCCTTAATCTCCTGTTCTTGATTTTATAACATGAATAAAGGTTTCACCCAAGTCAGGTCTAATATATATATAATAGAAGGCCATGCATCAACCCTTGACAGGACCTCAGATCAGAGAATTAGAGGAATATGTCTGTTCTTAGGTCAGAATAGGAAAAGGTGCCCAAAGTTACACCAAGCAGTAATGATAATGAATAAAGAATCAAAGATACCAACTGAAAAAAAATGAAAAATATAGCAATACACAATAAGTAAATAAACAAAGCAATAAAATAAAATACAAAGAAAATAATAAAATAGATTTTTTAAAGCAATAAGAAAATGTCATTCTTAAATTTTTCTTTTTTATCTCCTCTGCCCTACTATGTTACTTAGAAATAGGATGACTATATATCTCATCAAGTTGGGATATTTTTGAAAGTCAAAGGAGGCCCTATCAAAAATTATCATGGTTCAACAAGATCTTTAAACACTGTGACAATGAAGGATGATGAGAAGTTTCATTCTATGGCAAATAGTTGCTTTTGTAGTATGGCTGATAATAAGCAAAACACACATTTCTTGTATCTTTAGTACTACAAAACTACCCTACAATTTCTAGTTTTCCCCCTAAAGAGGGCTTCCTCTGGCTACCAAAATGTATCCTTTAGGGAGAAAGATCTTATGAGGCATTAATGACTGGATATATTACCATCCCAGGAGTATTTATATTTCAACATAAAAGTATTTCATAAGCTAAAGGAATGAATTTCTAACTGTGGAGTACCAGTATAAGAAGCCAAGCGGCTCCTCAGCACCTGTTAAAATATCTCATACACAGGAAAGAGAAGCTCTACTTATCAATTCACCTCCAGCTATAAATACAAGTGAAACTAACTCCAGGGATATGTCTTTATGAAAGACCAAGGTTACCTGAAAACAGAAACTGAGCCATTCAATTGAAGTTGTAAAATGTAAGCAAGAGGAAACCTTGTAGGTCTCAGCTCTCAATATTTTTTTTCTATTCACAACTTGAAAAGTTGTCATAGGAAAAATGGTCATGGTGCATAATTGTCCTTGTTGAAGAAAGCCTGAATGCCCCCCAAAATGAGTCAATCGGCCTAGAAGAGGGTTATTTCAAATGAAGAATTCTGAGATCAGGCTAATTATAGGCACAAGTGAATAGGTATCTACCCAGGACCATGGTGGCACAGACTAGACATTGAGAGATGTTTAATAAATTCAGTAAGTAATGAGTGAGTAAGTGAATAAGGGACATGAATGAACCTATGACAAGAGATTAGGTCAGGTCTCTACCCAGATCCTCCGACTTCAAGTTATGTACTCTTTTGGACTATGTAAGACTCAACCTCAAGCTCTGAAAAGTAATTGTATTACACAGAAGATAATAACTATTTAGACAAAGCAAAATAAAATCTGCAATCTATAAAATCTTCACTTGAACTAAAAAGAGAGAATATAAGAAGGGGGTAGAGAGAAATTGCGCTTTAGAGATGAATGCATCCATGCAATGGAAATCAAGAATTCTTCTGGGATTAGAGATGGATGAAAAGGTGAAATGCCTTAAAAATGGAGAAAGGATGTAAAGAAGACAGAAGAAAACAGAGAAAATTTTGTTTTTATTTTTATTTAGTAACTATAAAATGAATGCTTCCATCAAAAAATAAAGTGAAACCATATGACAGTTATAAACAACAGGGTTTGGAAAAAAGGAAGAGAGAGGAGCATCTATACTGAGGAATGGAAATGTACAAAGTTATAACCCATAGGAGGAAGAGGAAGAGGTACAGCTTCAAAATATATGGGGGTTGATATTGGAATGCAGAATCTGCAAAGGAAATGCGACTTGAAACAACAGATAAGCAACAGAATCTATCAGAGAGAAAATCCAAGCATGACATTTTACAATTAAGCATAATTAGATGGAAGGAAAACAAACATCAGAAGTGATAAGGCAAATACACAAGACTATGTGCACGCGCATGCACACGTGCACACACACACAAAATAATGGTAATAAAAGAACAAAAGGAAGAGAGGAGAAAAAAATAAAGGGAGAAAAAATACAAAGAAAACAAAGTAAAAAAAAATTTTTTGCTTCAGAAAATTCTACCCTAAAACTTCCCATCTCCATACACACACTCCGTAAAGAACCAGACACACAACTCTTTTCCCAGACATTGAGAATGTCTTGTCCCCCAGACGTCACCTCTCAGCCCCCCTTACAGAAATTCTCCTGGGAAAAGCAACTGTTAAGGCAGCAGTGCTTGGGTTGGTCCTTCATTAGAATAGTTCCCACAGGCATGTGTCCTCGCTAGTAATACACAGGAATCCCATATGGCACAATCTGGATCTCGCAGAGGTGGAATCTGCATAAAGTAGGACGAAGCCAGGGCCAGCACAAAAGCGGAGACATGCGTGCAGCAACATTGGCTGCATGCCCTCTGACCCAGCTCTGTGCCTGTTCCCACACTTGGTGCAAACCCAGGCAAGTGTGTCCACGGGCCTGTAGGTAGCAGCAGTCTGTCACGGGGTGAGGAAGGGGCTGAAAGGAAGCCCAGAATTAGTCCCTCGACATTGCGTGGATCAATTTTAAGGCAGTGCCCTGTCATCCAACAAGAAAACCTGCGTGTGGTTGCAATTAACCCTGTTAGCGTGTGTCTAGCATTGTCCTCCTGCCAAGCAAATGACCCTGTGAGGGAAATGACCAGAGCAGACTAGGCCGCTGATCTCTACCTCAGTTGTCTGCCATTTGGACTAGAACTAATGGATTTAACTAGCAAAGGTTTCATTTGTGTGTGTACGGGCACAGGTTTGGGGGTGGGTCTCTAGCTTATGCCAATGTGGTGCTCCTTGAATGAAAGAAACTACAAACATTAAAAAGTGTGAACTAATTAATTGCTGGTACCAGCCATTTAGCCCACAGTTGGCATTTTTATAATGACCATTCAAAAACACATGAAAGATTATGACTATAGTTCATGGTTACATTCAGGGATGGGTATTTTATTTTTGAAACAAAAATGTTTTTTTCAATTTTTTTTCTATATCCATTTAAAAATATTTCAACGCAAAGGGCTGAGGTGAGGCCATGTGGAATACAATTTCCAACTTCCTTATTCAACTTTTCTTCTTTTTCTTGTTTGATATAATAGGATTATTTTGATTGGGAAAGAAATTTTAAACCCTCTCCACCAAGGTTTTTTGATGCCCACTGCCTGCTTGAAAAGAAATCCGGGCCCCGAGGAAGTGCACTGAATTATTCAGGAATAAGGGAAAACATCCATGTCTCCTTGCTGGGCATCCTAGACTCCTGAGAGCTGGCATGGTAGGCCCTCCCAACTCACATGCCCTCTCCCAGTGCTCTGGACTCTTGTCGTCTTCTTTGTGAAGACTACGTGGTCTTGGTTTGCCATGTATCTTCACACATGACACAAAATCCAGGGAAACTGCCTCGCTTGAATTTTAGGACAGACCACTCACAACGTAGCAAAAAAAAAAAGGCGCTGTGTGGAGCGCTAAGAGACAACAGAATTTATTTGTTAGGAAGTTGTAAGTACAGGGATCATCAATGCCCACAACGTGTTCTCCATGTTTAGGACAGTTGGCAGGGCTGCCAACCACAGCATCCTGCAGCCCCCTATGTCACTCCCCAAAGTGGGGAGCTGCTTCTTCGGGAGCAGGAATGGCACAGTGACATTCCTGGTTTGGCACAATGACATTCCTGGTTTGCCAGAATGTGTCTGGCTGATTCCAATGGGGGCAGATGGTGAGAGAAGAAAACAAGAAAGGAGCAGGGAGGTGGATGAAAGAAAATTAGGACCCTGTTTTTTTTAACACACTTAATAATAGTATCTAATTTGAAATCACAGAAGGGACTTGTTTTGTTGTGGTGTTTGGCTGTTTGTTGGCTGTTGTCCGATTTGAACCATAATCATATCTTAAAGCAAGAATATTGTTTAAACACTATACTATTTTAATCATACGTTCAGTATATCGTACTACCCTCTAACACCTTCTGATGCTTCTTCTAAGCATATTATACCAGCTTTAACCAGAGTAAAATGACATCACATATATATTGCCTATCACTGTCTTAATCTAGAGTTTCCCAGTTAACTGGCTCCGGCAGTTAAGCGTCCAACTCTTGGTTTCCGCTCAGGTCATGATGTCAGGGTCATGAGATCAAGTCCCACATCAGGCTCCACACTCAGTCCTTCTGCCCTCCCCCTCCTTTGTTCATGTGTGCTCTCTCTCTAAAATAAATAAATAAATAAATAAATAAATAAATAAATCTATCTTAAAAAAAAAAAAAGACTTCCCCAAGGTGCTAAAAATGGTTTCTAACCTAACGTTATCTTCTTTCAACAAGTCACTTGAAGTGAAAATATGACAAGGCAGCATCTGTAAATAGGCAAATTCTATGTCTCCAACATTAGATTTTTACTAAGTTGAATGTTCTGATAACAAAGTTTGGAGACAATGAATGTATTAGAAGGACTTTGGCACTCAATAGAAAGACAGAATGCAGTTATACTTGAAGGCTGTTTGCTGGCATGAAATAATTCGAGGGATCCTGGGCTTCTCTCCCATCAGAATAAACCTCTCGCATGGGCATGCCCAGAATGCCATCACTAACATGTATTTCTTTGGATTAAGTGATATCCACTCCAAGTATCTGCATTTAAGATACAGATACCCAGCCGGGAAGGCCAGAAGTGACGTCTTTAACACTGTAATGTTAATGAGAGGCCTGAGGGTATCGCTTACATGGACTGGGTGGGAGCCCTGGAAGAAGGAAGCAGCAAGGAAACCCTGAAAAGCATTAGGATTCACGGAGGGCAAACGACACCCACCTCACCCTTACACAAGAAAGAGCTATTCTCGAGTCCTCAGCATAAAACCGGTGTGTGGCCAGGACCACCCTCATCTCACTCATGGGCAAGGGGGCCACTGTTCACTTACGAACAGCACCCTGCAGTCTGCCTGTGAGGATCATATTTTGGTCTGTCTAGATATAACTTTGAAGGATTTTTTTTGTAGTATTTGGCATTTTTTGTAATATTGGCAATTTACCATATGAAACTGACAAAGTTCAAATTCTATTTTTAAGCCACTGTCTTTTTTTAAACCGATGTCTGTCTGTTCACAGCTATTTCTGGATGAAAACAGGACCGTGGTCGCCTCACTGACAGTGACACTCTCTCTCGCTACAATACACCAAAACCATGAACGTTTCAATCAGTTGTCTTCATCATCTGTCCCAGGATTTCTTAGCTTCCCTCCTAACATTTTTCCATTGTATCAATGCTCTTTTAACAGAAGGCATTTTAGAATTGGGAAAAGAAAAGTTAACTGCTTTTGAAGCAACCCTTAAAGCCACACCCTCCGCACAGTTCCACACCTGAAACAATTAGCAGATTGATTCTAATGCACTGAGGGACGCACCCTTTCTGTGCCACTGCCCTGCTGGGCTCTTGCAAATTCAGAAGGCAGCCATCTCTGCCAGCCTCCCATCCCATCACCTCAGCAACAGAAACCCTCCGATGCACAGGTCACTCTACTGCGGCTTTGACAAGAACACATTCCCCGTGGGTGGTCTGCCTTTTACAAGTGTTTGGGCACCAATACATTAATGTGACCTTTTTTTAAAAGCAGCTGATCCTTCAGCACTTGCATGGAAAGAAATCACCACACTAGTTGTCTGCTTTCTAAAACACTTTTCTTAAAACTGAGCAAATCCAAATACTGCACAATTTCAGATTGTCGCTGCTTCCCAGATTCTCATGGCCCTTCTGCCATCCAGTCAGAAGCTTATGCATTGTATTCGTGTTTTCAGCTCTGCTGTCCCCGGAGCATCTCCATGCTTTGCTGCACTGCAATGATATTTAGTGTCCTGTCAGTTCCCCGGTGGCAAGGAGTGCAACCAAATGGTTTGCTACTTAATCGGCACAAACTGTGAGCACTTAGAAACCAGACACAGGAAAGGCTATTCCTTGATTACAATATCAAAATGCTTTTTAAGTAAGTAAAATTGCTTTGGCCTATTGGTAAGCAAAACATGCTCTTAAATTTTTGTCCTAATTAAGAAAAAACAATAGTATTTTCAGAATCAGCTTTACACTGATATCTGCAAATGAATTCAATTTAGATGAGAAACTGGGCACTTTTTTCATATAACAGGTTGTTCAGAGTCTCAGAAAGTATTAAACTGTTTTCTTCGTGATTGGAAGGAAACATTCTTTGCAACAGCTGTAACCCGAAGGCGAAAATGCCTAATTCACTCGTAGATTATTAAAAAGCAGCAGGACATACTCAAAATGAAAGGCCCTTAGTTCTTCAGATTGAGGTGACTAGCTAAGGAGAGAAACAGCAGGACTTTTCAAGGGTTCTTTTTGAGGTATGAGTTCTAAGAAAGTTGGAACAGCTTCTCAAAGTTCCAGGGGCTCAGGAAAGAAGCTACCGAATTAAATTGATTGCTTTTAAAGGGAGGGAAAGAAGAGCAAGTGAACAGTGAATTATTCACAAGGCTCCGTTAATGAAAATTGTGTGTGTGTGTGTGTGTCTGTGTGTATGTCTGTGTATGTTTAACTAAGTAGCTTATTTTCACAAAACACAAATAGGTGGGTCAACTAGAAAAGAGATCTAAAGTGAAGGGCAAGTGACATAAAAGCTCATGTTCCATACCTATATCCTCCAACTCTTGAACTGCTGGTCTGTTATCAAAAGAAGCCCACCCACCTCCTGCTACATGATGCCATGTGTGTTTGATGCTCTACCTCCTTGCTCCCGGACATGTCCTTTTCTCCCCCTTTGTTCTATCCAACTTCTGTTTCACTCTTTCCTCCCTTCCTTGTAACCTCTGCCATTCTTCGGCAGACTCTTGCTCTGTGCCATGACCTTGCCGTGTTCTTTCAGGTCAAAACTCCTTGAACTTCTCCCTGACCCTGACACTTGTTCCAGCTTCATTCTTGTCCTAGAGCTGCTTGCCAGAGGGCTTCCTGGCAGCCTTCTCTGAGGACTGGGGGGCAGTGTCAGCATGGCTAAACAGCCTGATCACCGCCCACAAGCCCTTTATTGACAGCATCTTCCCAGAGGTGGAAAGCATGAGTCAATTTTGAACTTGAAAATTTTGCATGGTTTCCAAGTGTCCTGAATGTACTCGCCTGTTTCATGTGATTATCACTTTGCAGCATGCTGCTGGCTACCTAAATCCCATGCAAATCGCTTGGAAGACGTAGGCTCAGTGAAAAACACTCTCCCACATGTACAATTAGAACCAAGCATTATTCCCTACAAATCTAGCTCTAAGAAATGAAAAAGGGAGGTTATTATTATTTTTAATATTAATAGCAACTATTAACCGTTAATTTAGCCTAAATCATCTGCAAGGGAAATCTGTGCTGCTTGCTTGTTAGTTGAGCGGAGTGCATGATAATATTCTGTTGTATGCTATGTGGTATAGTCAGTTGCTAGGTTACCCAGAGCATCAGGAATTCAGGGAACAATGTACTTATATCTTTTTCAATTTTGAAAAATAAAATAGGTATTGACATAAAATACAGTGTGGCACTGAAGTAATTTTGTAGTGGAGAGATCAGAGGAAGGGGGCCTTTCATCTCGGTGACAGCAGTTTACTCCTTGTTGTGACTTACTGAGGGCAGTGGCAGGACAGCACAACAGGATGTCAGTCTTTGGAAGAATGCTTGTGGTCCCTGTACCCCAGCAACTGTTCTTGAGTCAGGCTCCCCAAAGCCATCCAGCAGCTGCTGTTCTGAGCTGTGTCAACCGGTCCTACAGAAACCCATGACAGGCCCCGTGATGTATGGGCCTGCAAGGGAACAGCCAAGCCTTTCATGTTCAAAACAAATATGACAGATCCGGCGAAGGCCCTCAGCCGGCCAGGGCCATGCCGGGCACTTTCTTTTTTTTAATGATTATTATTATTATCACCTTCCTACTCAGAGATAATGTCATAATTTACAGTCAGGCATTGTGTGACCCAAATGATTGATGCCACTTGGACATGAATTGGTGGGGTTAATAATGCTCTTTCAGCAGGGCCCAGCATGGGAGGAAGCTCTCTCAGAAGGGCCGCCTTCGCTTTGATATTCTGCTCAAGACAGGAAGGTGGACTTCTGGGAGCCAACACTCCATCATGCTCTACATCTGAAAGCATCCCCTGGGCCCTGGTGAAAACTGGGGATGGGGAAACCTCAAAAGCTCTTTTCTGTTCTTTCCAGAAGCACTTTTGATTTTGTTTCACCTTCAGCGGTGGATGTCACCATAGAAGCTCCACTGAGATGTGCAGCCTAATTCCCTGATAAAACAAGGCGTGCCCCTGGAAAAGTACATATCAAGACTCCAGATGAGGAATCGGCCTCAATCCCAACAGCATTATTCAGTAGGAACTCCAACTAGAGTGGGTTGCCTCTGTGGTCTTTCATCTGTTCATCATGGCATCACATCGAATGCCTACAGTCAGACACTGGACTGAATGCTGAGAAGGAGTTAACAATGATTAAGATTCGTTTGTTTGTTTGTTTTAAAATGATTAAAGATTATCTTTAAAGTGACTAAAACCAATTGGGGATACTGTAATAAATTTAAAGAAAGAAAAAGCCTAATGAGGAGACTAGTATTCATTTTATACCTATGTGATAGGTACTTCAGTGAAATTTTTTAAAGCTTAAGGAAACTGAAATTGAATCCAAGGGATGTTAAGTACCCTGCCTAAGATCACACAGGAGGCAGAAAATTAGGATTCGAACCCAGATCTCCCTCTCTGTCTCCTGCTCTACATTTTGGTGTAAAGATGGCCATGTATGATGAGAATAATTTTCAAAATCTAATATAAAGTACCACCAAAGTTAAAGAAAGGGAACATGCCTCCTCAATGAAGCCATCGGAGAGGTCTTCAAGGATGGAATGGGGTAAATGTGAACCTTGAGGGTGGAGAAGAGCGTATCTAGCGCCATGACAATCCTGTTGTGGGGAGTTCTGCTTGGAGAGTCACTACACCTTTGTTTCCAGTGCTGCCAAAAAGGAGAACTACTCTTTGGAATGATTAAACTGGGACAGCCTGCGCCATTAAGTAGCAACATTCATTTTTCTTAAACACTGCGGCTCGCTTGTCCCTCTGAAACACACTGTTCAGCCATCACCATAAAAGCACCATTCATCTTAAATTTCCTTTTTAAATTTATACCTACATCCAGCAATACCTGTCCTCCAAAAGCCCTAAAGCACTTTAAAAACAAATATTATTACTATTTTACTGGCAATGACACTGAATCGTACCTACTGTCTAATACTCTTTTCCCTGGAATTATCAATATGTACTAGTGATAAAAGATTACTTTCTATGAACAACAACAACAACAAACCCACAAGTGCAGTGAGTCTTCCTAAGTAATAAAACAAGGCAGAATTGATTTACAAATATGCAGTAGGTATGCAATAAATAGCGAATGAAATCAACTCTAACAACATACCAACATCCTCAAAAGCAACTTAGCTGAGTGTCCTACAGCTTTCAATTCTGAATCTCTTATTCTTGTCAGCTTTCCACTGCCCTCCAGAGCCAACACAGGAAAACCCAAAGTCATCAGCCTGGCATCCAGAGTCCCTCTGTACAATTTGATCCCCATCTGGACCCACATTTCCCAAAGTCTATTCCTTATATGATTCTGGGCTAGTTGGCCACAAGAGGAAGTTTCATGGCATTTGGAAGCCAAAAGTCAAACGGGAGCCATTGCGTTCTGAAAGTCAGTCAATGCAGGGTACCAGGCCCCACTGCCATCCACATACATGGATGCTGAATCTGCTGGATCACCCTAGCATCCTTCTGCAGGGCACTCACGTCCTCAGGGTTGGATGTGGTGTGGGGCGCCTGGGTGGCTCAGTCGGTTGGGCATCTGCCTTCGGCTCAGGTCATGATCCTGGGGTCCTGGGAGCGAACCCTGCATAAGAGCCCCGCATTGGGCTCCCTGCTTAGCAGGGAACCTGCTTCTCTCTCTCCCTCTGTCTGCCACTCCCCCTGCTTGTGCGTGCTCACGTTCTCGTTCTCATTCTCTCTCTGTCAAATAAATAAATAAAATCTTAAAAAAAAAAAAAAGGTTGGATGTGGTGATAGCTGCAGCTTCCAGTGCAGCATTTGTCTTTGCTCTTGCCCTCTTTACGTCACCATCTCTTGCCACTTGCCAGTCCTGCTAGCCTCCCACCCCCAAACCACAAACAACAACCTGCCAGAGACTTCTTCCCCAGCACTCCAAATCATGTGCAGTTGAACATTTGTTAAAAAATCCCTTATTTCATATCCCTCTTAGCGGGTCTCCTCCTCTGATCAAACCCTGATAAGTACGCTAGCCTATGTACCCTAATGACCTTTATATTCCACTTCTACTTTTGTACACCATACCTCAAAGAAAACTTATCATCCCATTTCATTCTATTACTTTCCCCTACAATGCCATTTCTTGCTTCCCTACTTTAGAAATAATAATAGCCAACACTTAGATGAACTTACTATGTGCTAAAAACTGCTCTGAGTGCTTTACATATTAAATTATTGAATCCTCACAGCAACCCTATGAGATAGGTACTACTGCTACCCTAATTTTAAAGATGAGGACAGTGAGGCTCAGAAACATTAAAATTAACTTGTCAAAGATCCCACAGCTAGTAAGCAGAGGCACTAGGATCTGAACCCAGTCGGTCCGGTTCCAGAATTCCTGCCTTTAGTGACTACTCCATGCTGCCTCTGACCTTCCAGATAGCCCACAAAGCATGCTGTGTTAACAAGTGAAGCCCCATATCTCAGTGGTTTAACACCATAAAGGATATTTCTCCTTCATGCAAAGTCATACGTGGGCCAAGCGCTCTCCTCATCATCTGGAACCTGGCCCCCAAGGCTATCACCATAGAGAAAGAAATATACATAGGATTTTGCAGGACTATTTTAAGGGCCAGGCCCACAAATGACTTAGATTTCTTCCATTCACATCTCATTGGCCACAACCCAGTCACATGGGCCCAATCTACCTGCAAGGGAGTCTGATACATGCAGAGGTGTGTGTGATGATTGCCAAACACCAAAATCTCTGCCATGCTCATCCTTCTCCATGAAAACTGCCTTCCAGGCAGAATGAATAGCTACTTCCTCAATATCCAAAGCACTATGTTTGCAAATCTGACAGTACATAGCATCTTTTTTTTTGAAACATTATTATTTTAACCTAACTTTTTATCAACGTGAAAAAAGAGAAAAAAATGGACAATTTTAAGTCAATTGATCACGCCACCTTAGAATGAAAAACAGTAGTCGCCTGCCCCAGCGCTTCTAGAAATTTCCATTCCCCAGCTCCAACCTAGCCTGCTTGTCCAGTAGTCCCATAGCTCTGGTGTCACCCCAGTTATTCCCTCCTCTTCTTCCTACATGGAATCCCTACTGTCTTGTGCCCATGTCTTGTTTGATCATAGTTATGCCCTCAATTTCTTAGAGTAAGTCCTAAGTGGCTTCGGCAAAAGGAGGCACATTTACTGGGTACGCAAAATGTGTTTGTTCCACTATAGTTTGCATGGACAGAGACTTCTAAGCTTCCATGGTTGCTACTAGGAAGTTTGATGCCATTACAATTCTTGATCCTTATATGTGAGCTACTTTAAAGATTTTAAGAGTCTTCTTTACAGCCTTGTCCTGAAATTCCCCAGTGAGGTGTGTTGGTGTGGATCTTTTGTTGGCCCTCATGTTGGGCACTCAGTGGGCTTTTTAAGTGTGGAAATATATGCCTTTCAATTCTGGCAAGTGTTCTTATATGATTTCTTTGTTCATTTTCTTCCCATTCTCTTTATGGAAATATGAGTCAGATATTATGAATCAGATATCTGGATTGGTCTTTGAATGTTCATATCTTTTCTTGCCTTTTAAAAGACCATTTCTTTGTCTTTTTCTTCTACTTTCTGGAAAATGGTCTTAACTTCCAAACTTTTTACTGGTTTTTTCTATTATTATTATTATTTTGGCTATCTTTTATTCAATTTCCAAGAGCTCTTTTGTTTGTTTGTTTTCTAAATGTTCTTTTTAATGCCATCTTGTTCTTGATTCAGATACAGTACATTCTCTCAGCTCTCTAAAATTTTATCAATGGCTTTGAAGCAGGAGAAAGGTGCATTTCTTCTGTTTCCTGTTTTATCTATATTTTCCTCTGACTTCTTTTATGTTCTCGCTCCCTCTCCCTCTCACACACTCTCTCTCACACACATTTTCCTCTGTGTTTCTTATTGAATGCTAACCTCATATATCTGCTGAGTTGTTGCCCATTCACATTTAAGAGTGAAACACTAAAAAGTTGTTTAGAAACTATGTAAGGTGGAATTTGTCATTTGGGAGGTTTCAGCGCTGGCTAGAGACATAGCCCTTTGGATGAGCGATTTAGATCAGTCCCTGTAGACAGATACCAACACTCTATGATAGTTCAGAACGTCCAGAGAAAATTTTCTACCCTCCTGCCTATGAGCTGCTTCTTTCCCCAAATAGCTCATAGAGGTCAGGGAGGCTTAACCACTCAGCATAAAGACTCTCACTTGGTCGTCCACTTTTCCGTATAGTATCTTTCCTCCCACCATTCACATGAGACTCTCCAGTTCGACTTAAAAAAAATAAAATAAAACCTCTGCTTTCTGTTAACATTGGCAAGGGAAGGAGGACCAGGGAATTCTAGCATCTTGTTACAGCAATTTCCAACCAATTCCCCCTGTTTTCAATGCCATGCTTTATTTCTGTCTTCAGTGATACCAAATATCTTTAATTTCTGAGATTTTCTGGAGTCCTGTGGCAAAATTTGACTTCTCATTGCCATTACCCTCTGTAGACACTTAGAATCAGTTTTCTACCTCTGCCAATTCTTTCATTCATTCCTATCTTCTAAAAATGTCTTGCTCTATTGTTGTATCCTCTCCCATTCTGGTATGCCTATCAGTTCATGCTTCATTAGGTTTTTTTTTACTCTCATTGTAGTAGTATTTCAGGATGGAACAAGATAAACATGTGTACATAATCCACTAGGTTTAACCTGCCTGTGTTCTGTCCATGTGCACACTTTCTTTACCCCAATAGAGTTACAAACTTCTTGAAGGCAGGTAGCATAACTTATTCTGCCTTCTATCTCCCACAAGATCTTGCACATAACAGACACTCAAAAAATGTCCACTTTATTGGAGTGTTGGAAAGCCACCTGAAATTTTATCCAGAAGCTCACAAAACCTGCTTCACTTCAAGGCATTTGAATAACCTTTTTTTTTTTTTTTTTTAGAATAAAATGTTTAGGTAAAAACCTTCTGTCAACAATCCCTGGAGTTGGGTAGATCAGCCTTTATATCTCTTCACCTCATTGTTTAGATTTTTTTTATTGGCTAGATAGATGTTTTTCGCTCAACCTCTACTTTTTAGCCAGAAGCCCCAAACAATATAATTTACAGTGAAAGAAAAGGCAAAAGATCCCTGGTTATTTCTAAGTATTAAAGACAAAGCCAGCCAGAATGTCAGGGTAAGTAGAATTCTTTCTTGACAAAAAAAAAAAAAAAAAAGTAGTTCTCTCCATAAGGAATTTAAGTCTCATTCTCTAGGTTTCTATTGGCACCCTCCTGTTGTGATTGAAAAGTTTCTGCCATCAAAAATACTTAAAGATGGTGACCCAATCTCTCAGTCTTTTAGACAAGGATATGAATACTGACTGTTTACTCAATTAGGAATGAGACATTGCCCACAAAATAAAAGATGACAATTTAAAAGAGTGAAGTGTAAATCCACATCTGTTTTTTATGATACAAAAAAAGATTATTTTTAAATCATCAACATTTTATTCTTCCTAGCTGCCTCTGTGTGTGTGTGTGTGTGTGTGTGTGTGTGTGTGTGTCTTTTTAAATTGTCCTTCCCCATTGTGGCATCATTTTAAGCTAAGATTTTTCAAATATATTATTTTAACTGCTGCTGTTTTGTTTTATGTATTTTAATTGAAGTTTTAAATTTTGTGCTTACACCCCATGGAGTAAAAACCACAAAGGGTACAATTTTATTAATTGAAAAAATAAATTTGAAGCAATGTCCTAAATAAGTTAAACAACTAGGTTATAGATGGACTTCTAAAAGATACATGGATATAAATGTGTTACTGCTTGTGTGCCTTATGTACATGTGAATCATTTTATACAATAAGGACAAATAGAATGGTAAAATTAAAGTCCAAATTACTTGTATAAAAATACCGTATTCTTGAACTACTTAAGTTATAGTGTGTTTCTAAAGGGAGAATTTCATGAAGATTATAACATCCCTGTCTGTTCACAACCACTGAGTAACTGTGTGCCAATACTGTGCTATGCACTAGGAAAAAAAAAATGGTCCCCCCAAAATAATTTGCCCGCAAAGAGTTTGCTATCAAAAGACAGACACACAAACAGTTGCAAAACAATGTGAAAATGGCTATAGCATGGCTAGATACGGAGTTCTATAGGAATAGATATGAAGGAACCTCAAGCTGGGACTTGTCAAATAGGCAGGCATTATCCAGGAAAGTAAAAGCTGTAGTGTCATCCCAGAGGGAGAGTGCAAGTGTGCAAAGTGCAGAACAAGGCACCGTTCAGGTAAAGTGGGGGAAAAGTGAAAGATGGAGGGGGGAAGAAGGAGCTGGAAAGGTAGGCAGGGGCCAGACTGTGAAAGACCCTGTATGCCATGCTAAGGGGCTTGGACAGTAGGCCATGGGAAATCGAGGATCAGAGGATTTTATAAAATGGACTAACAAAATCAAATCCATATTTTAGAGAAATCCTCATGATATGAAGGATGAACTGCAAGGGGACAAGAATAGAGGGTGAGAAGCCTTTGTACTACCCAAGAGAGAAATGACAAGGGCCTGAACTAAGGCACTAGCAGAAAGGCTGCAGGGCAAATTGAGACTAAATCTTAGAGGTGGAATTGGTAGGAATTGGTGAGTGATCAGATGAAAGGCAAGAAGAAAAAGGAGGAAGACCGTGACGGTTCCTACTTGGGTGCCCATATAGATGGTAGTTCCATTTGCTGAGATAGGAAATAAAGAGGGAAGAGAAGTTGGCGGATAAGAGGAAATCTTAAGAAATTCACTTTTAGACCAGTTCTGTTTAATGTGGTAACATCATAACCAGGTAGAGTTTTCAGGAGATATTTAGCTCTATGTGTTCAAACCATGGTCTGCCTCTGACCTGGCTCATTTCCTTCCATTTTACTTATACTCCAGTCACACTAACCTTCCATTTTTTTATCATTGGAACATTCCATGTTCATTTCTGCTTTAGGGCCATTGGGCTTCTTGTTCCTTACTGGAGACCTTGTATGACTGATTCCCTCACTTCACCCAAGTTTCTATTCAAAGGGCCATCAAGAAGACTTTCCTTGCTACCTCATATGAAATAACCTCCAAACCCTATGTCACTCACTAGCTCCAGAGCCTGTATTTTTTTTCTTTATAACGTGTCACTGCCTGAAATTACATCATGCATTCATTTGCATTTTTGCTTAACTATTTGCCTTAACAGAATGTTTCATATGGCATCAGTCTTACCTGACATATTCTCTTCTATATCCTCAGTGCCTAGAAAAGCTCCTGGCACATAGTCAGGGCTCAATAGGCAGCATCAAGGGCCCACCTAAAAATGAGGGTCACAAGGTTGTAGGGTCACAAACTTTGGTAGTTCCCTGATACTATTAGCAGTCAGCAGTTTAGACATGAAGGTGAGTTGGACTGACCCAAAGCATCTAAGGTGACCAAATATCTGTGTGAGAGAAAGGAGAGAGATGGCAAAGAAAAAAGAAAAAAAGAAATGGTATCCAGTCTAGATAAGAAAGGAAGTATTTAGGACTCAATTTGGCATAGGGGAGAAAAGGAATCATTTGGCTCATGATACTGAATATTAGAAGAATAAGTATCTCTTTAGGTATATCTGATTTCATTTGCTTGAACTAGAACCTAACTTGGTCTCTTAGCTCTGCTTTTCTATCTGTGTGGGCTTCATTCTCTGATGGGTCCTTCCTGAGCAGTAGCCAAAATGATCAGCAGCAGGAACAGGCTTACCTTTCACCAATTTCGAAACCCCAAGAGAAAGTGTGTGCCTGGGTGGTTCAGTCAGTTAAGCTTTTGCCTTTGGCTCAGGTCATGATCCCACATGGCGTTCCTTGCTCAGCAGG